>NC_138212.1:5667988-5847988 GCF_964194415.1 Vipera berus | reverse complement strand
TGCGCCTTTCTCGGTTTAGCTACTCTAGAGTCTGTCTTCCTTGCTCTCCAATTCTGTTCTCCTTACAGTTAGAGTTGATCTTTCTGCAAAGGAGTGTGCAATACCTTTTTTCTTTAGCACTGAACGATGTCTCTGCCGTTTGCCTAGGAAGCTGCAAATGGCTGAAAACCCTTCAGGGTTTTTTTTTGAGGGGGGGGCGAAAAAAAAAGGAGGGGGAGGGAAGTGAAGTACTTTCAAGTTTGCAAAACTGAGGTCAGCTTAGGACAGGGGTCGGCAACCCGAAAAAGGAAAAGAGCCACTGGGAACCGGTTCCATCACACATAAAAAAAGTGGGAGCCGCGTGCGTGCGTCCATGCACGCGCATGCGCAAAAAATGTTTCTTGCGCATGCGCGGATGCGCGTGGTTGCCTTTTTTTTAAAATGTGTGATGGAACCGGTTCCCGGTTGCGCGATGGCGACGGCCCGTCTGCAAAGCTGCCGCTTTCGGCAGCCTGCAAATGTGCCGCGGCAGTTTTTGCAAGAAGCGGTGCCGCTACCCATTCCAAGAGGTGCGCGCGCACCTCTCTGAACGACCGTAGGTGCGCGCGCACCTCCCCAAACGTCGGCAGGTCTCCGTACCTCCGCGCGAACGGGCAGCGGCCCCGCTTCTTGGGAAAGCTGCCGCGGCTCGTCTGCAAAGCGGTAGCTTTTGCAAGAAGTGGGGGCGCTGCCCGTTCGCGCGGAGGTACGGAGACCTGCCGACGTTTGGGGAGGTTTGGGGAGGTGCGCGTGCACCTCCCCAAACCTCCCCAAACGTCGGCAGGTCTCCGGATGGAGAAAGACCAGATAGGAAATGCGACCGGATGAGGTCATTCCACTTTATGATTCAATGACACTAACAGAACCTTGCAAATCTGGAAGAGGGGAAGAGACGTTAGAAAGAAACTTAGGCTGATTCCTCCTTAACTGGCTTTTTGATGCGAGAGGGCGGGATCGAAATGGTCACTAGGCTTCCACCGGTAGCTAGAGCTTTGTAGGCATGAGAGATAAACGAAGCCGAATGAATTTCTTCGCTTTCATTTTCTTTCAAATGGCACCCTCCCTCCCCAGTTATTATTTTTTTTTTTTTTAAAAAATGATTATCTGCCATTAAATAATGTTTGTCCTATAGAGGCCACATCAGTAAGACAACCCTTGACTCTTTTGTCTGCGAAAAAAATGGGACACATTAAAAAATGAAATTCTGATGCCTGCTCTCAAAAGTGTGTGTGTGTGTGTGTGTATGTATATAAAGAAAATATATGCTCATCTCCGTTTCAAAGCCGAAGAGCCAGCGCTTGTCCGAGGACGTCTCCGTGGTCATGTGGCCGGCATGACTGTATGCCAAAGGCGCACGGAACGCTGTTACCTTCCCACTGGAGTGGTCCCTATTTTTCTACTTGCATTTTTACGTGCTTTCGAACTGCTAGGTTGGCAGAAGCTGGGACGAATGACAGGCGCTCACTCTGTTACGCGGCACTTGGGATTCGACCCGCCAAACTGCCGACCTTCTGATCGACAAGCTCAGCGTCCTAGCCCACTGAGCCATATATATATATTCTCTATTTATATATACACACACTTATATATAAATATGTATATTAATCACGATCCATATTGTATACATAGCAGAAGTAAGAGTCTTGAGAGTTAAGAAAGTTGATACTATGTGCTACAAAGCTATTACAGAATCTGGTTCTTCACGAAGTTTCCTCCCAGAAAGTAACAACAACAAAAAAAAAAAACAGGTCATGGAGAAGACGTGTATTGTCCCTTATCATAATGCACACCTTGGTCAAGCATCTCTCATATGCTATGTAAATAGATTTCCTCCATGACAATCTATCCCTCACCTGTTCTTTCAAGACTCTTAATGATGCATTCATGACCACTGTATATGAGTCCATCCCCTTTGCTGCTGATCATCCTTTTCTTCCCTTCATTCCCCCCCCCACCAGAGCCTTCTGCAGAGAGCTGAGTCTTCACATCATGTGTCCAAAGTGAGTTAATTTGAGCCTGGACGTTTGAGCCTCAGTGTGAACTCTGGGTTGATTCGTTTGATGATCCATTGGTTTGTTTTCTTGGCTGTCCACGGTATTCTCTGGGGTCTTCTCCAATGCCAAAGTTCAAAGTGCCTGACATAGCTGAGAAACATCCCAGTGTCCCTTTTCCTTTCCAGATATTCTGCACAGAAAAAAGCGCAGCTATGGGTAGTAGCAATCCTATAATCAGAGAATACAAAGTCTTAAAGAGTAACTCCCCAAAGAGTTTAAATAAAATACAATATAGCCCCCTTAGGATTGCAGTTACTGGACTTGCAAGGGCTGGTAAATCCTCCTTTGTTAATGCCTTCCGGGGTGTAAGCGACGAGGATGAGGAGGCAGCCAAGGTTGGGCCAGAAGAAAAAAAACTTAGAGCCAAAAGCGTATCGTCACCCTTCTATTGCCAAAATTACAATATGGGACCTTCCAGAGATTGGAACGTGCAACTTTAATGCAAAGGAATATCTGAAAGAAGTCCAGTTTGACAAATACGATGTCTTCGTTATTGTCGCCTCCCACTGCTTCCTTGACAATGAAGCTTTGCTGGCAAAGGAGATAAAAAGAAAGGGGAAAATGGTTTACTACGTGCGTACCAAAATAGACGTCTCTATCGAAAGAGCAAGGAAGGAAAGGAATTTCAACGAGAAGAGAACCTTGGCGCAGATCAAGAAATATTGCGAAGATGGTTTGAGAGGGGCTGTGGAACGTTACGCAAGTGTATTTCTGATATCTAACCATCATATGCACTTGTATGATTTCCCTACCTTGAAGCAGAAAATAACCACCCAACATCCAGAGCAGAAGAAGCTTGTTTTAAAACTGGTTCAGCAGATCTACAAAGAAGAAAATTTGAAGCAGAAATACGGGAAAATGAAAGCACGTATAAGGAAGGATGCGCTTGTATCTGGCACTATTGGAGCCGTGCCTATTCCTGGTCCCTCTCTTCTTTCTGATACTGCAATTTTGCTGAATGCCCTGAAACGTATCCGCAATGAATTTGGTCTAAACCAAAGGACCCTCCGTTTTCTGGCCCTTGAGACGGGAAAAGAATATGAAGAGCTGAGGTCAGCGGTCAAGAAAACCCCCTTAGTAATCAATAAGAATTTGGTCCTTTCTTATCTGGCTAGGTCCTCTGTTTGGGTGGCTGTGTCGGCTGTGTTGTGATTCAGGGTCAGCCTGTGGGTTCGGCAGTTGGGTCGGACGACTCAGAGGAGGAGGGGGGTGTTGAAGACCTTGCTGAGGGGGTTGAAGATCTTGCTGATGAGAGCCCTCAGGCAGGCCCCTCCCACTTGGTCACCATGGAGACCCAGCTGTGTGAGCCTGACAGTGTGGATGAAGATGACCCACAGCTGGCCCTGTTCAAGGACGCCCGACGCAGGAGGCAGTCAAGTAGGAGTAAACAGAGGAAGGCAATGGGGCTTCTCGGAAGGAGGGAGAGAGAAGCCACGCCCTGAACTCTTTATAAAGGAATTGTGTGGGGAGGGCTGATTTGCTGAAAGCAACCGCTCAGATAGTGTTTCAAAGCTCCTGTATCTTGGTTCGTGTCTTGTTTGTTTTTGTAATAAATTTGGCAGACGTTATTCCAGCCTCTTGCCGTTTGTAAAGGGGTTGCCTTTTCTGCAAGGCCGGTAGCAGGCTGGTACAGAACAGGCTGTGGAACTGGCTTTTGATGTTATACCTGTTGTCGGATCTGTGTATGGTGGAGTGAGTTCATTTTTTGTCACACATTACTTTCTGAACAAGTTTCTTGATGACGCTATGAAAGACGCCCAAAATGTTCAAGCAAAACTTGCGGAATCAGATATCCAGGACTCCCCAGGCCCGTCTTCAAGGAGACAGTCTAGCTCCTCATCCAAACAGGAGGAAAAATAATAAAAATAATGATGTGCTTCAACGCCTTATTGGAACTACCTACCTGCTTCTTCTTTGAATAATTCTCCGATTGAAGAATGTGCTCGATTATGCTAAGAGCACTTAAGTATCTCTGTCTGTGGATGTTCCCATGGGAAGTCAGAAATTAAATATTTATATTTTGGGGAAAATTGTTTTCCTTATCTGTTTTTCTCTCTCTTGCTTTTTTGTTGATGTTCTTTTGTGTAACAATGATCAACAATAAAATAGTGGAGCTTTTGCTGAAAAATTCGTAATCTTTTTTTAAAAAAATAATATCAAAAACAGTGCAATGTATGGTCTTAATTTTATTAATCTTATACCAGTACAAATTACTCTCTTAATCTTATTAATGTTATATTGAGCATTAACGGTAGACGTTCAATAACGATTTGTTCACCCACGTTTTTTTGTTTTTAGAAAAAATACCTGTTTTTTAAAATCAAAAAGAACTTTAAGGAAAGGATCCAGTGCTGGAATCGGCCAACCAAATTGAAGGGGGAACCACTAGAGAAGCTGCTAGAAGCTCCTGGACTACTGTAATATTTTCCAACTCACAAACTGAGGAACAAATAGTTGGTGAGGCTGTGAACAAAGCGATCTGGATGTCCCTTGGCTGAGGAGGTTCAAGGGCTCTCAAGGCAGATAAAACAAGCTCGAATCGAAGAAAATCTTCGGTAGCTTTGGAGCGTTTGATGCTCTCTGAGCTTGGTGTGTTGCTTGCAGACGTCTCATTACCACACAAGGCAACATAATCAGTGCTGCAAGCTAAGAGCCAAGGTCAGAGAACACTAAGGACTCCACAGAATAAGCTCAGTTCTGCCATTTGTGCTGGTAAAACCTGACCCAGAGATGATGATGATTGATAATAATTAATAATAATTAATAATTAATAATAATAATTAATAATAATAATAATAATAATAATAATAATAATAATAATAATAATAATAATAATAATAATAATAATAATAATAATAATAAGAAGAAGAAGAAGAAGAAGAAGAAGTAGTTGGAAGGGACCTTGGAGGTCATCTAGTCCAACCCCTTGCTCAGGCAGGAAATCCTATACCATCTCAGATAAATGGCTGTGCAGTCTCTTAAAAACCTCCAGTGTTGGAGCATTCACCACTTCTGGAGGCAGGTTGTTCCACTGGTTAATTGTTCTCACTGCCAGGAAGTTTGTCCTTAGTTCCAGGTTGCTTCTCTCCTTGATTAGTTTCCATCCATTGCTTCTTGTCCTGCCCTCAGGTGCTTTGGAGGATAGCTTGACTCCCAATTCTTTGGGGCAGCCCCTGAGATATTGGAAGACTGCTATCATGTCACCCGTTGTCCTTCTCTTCATTAGACTAAAAAGGTAAAGGTAAAGGTTCCCCCGCACATGTGTGCTAGTCATTTCCGACTCTAGGGGCCGGTGCTCATCTCCGTTTCAAAGCCGAAGAGCCAGCGCTTGTCCGAGGACGTCTCCGTGGTCCTGTGGCCGGCATGACTAGACGCCAAAGGCGCACGGAACACTAGACATACCCAATTCCAGCAAACGTTCCTTATATGTTTTAGCCTCCAGTCCTTAGACGTATATATTTAGACGTATATATTGCTCCATAGTGCTTTACAGCCTCTGAGTGGTTTACAGAGTCAGCACATTGCCCCCAACAATTTGGGTCCTCATTTTACGACCTCGGAAGGATGAAAGGCTGAATCAACCTTGAGCCAGTCAGGATCAAACTTGTGGCAGAGTTACCTTGTAATGCTACATTCTAACCACTGCATCACCATGGCTCTTACAAAGGCAATGGGGGGCACAGCTAGACCGTATTCTGGGCACCCAGCCCCTTCATCAACCTCCTGGAGACTTTCCATTACGGATCTACTGTTATGAATGCTAAGGGACCTTTCTGAAGACGAAGCAACAACTTGGGGGAGGAGGCAAAAATGTGCAGGGTGAAATGGTATAGGTTCTCCTGCTTGAGCAGGGGGTTGGACTAGAAGACCTCCAAGGTCCCTTCCAACTCTGTTCTGATTGATTGAGTCTCTCTGGTACTCCTTGTCTTGGGGGTTAAAATATCAAAGTGGATGAATCAATCTGGATTAATCAACAGCGCTGAGTGTGAAAGGGCGTCACCTCTTTCCATCCCAGAGTGAACTGTGTGTCAAGATGGACACGGTAGAGACTGGGGTTGGCATAAACCATATTTAATTTATTCCCCCCCCATCTTTCTTATATCCTGCCTTTGAGTTCCTTGGCTGCCCCTCCCCTTTTCTACACCCGGCATGATAGTGATTGCCCCTAAAAAGAAATGATGAGGGGTTTTTTTTTCATCTGCAAGCCTACTAATTTCAAAATTTCAAAATGCTTTCTTTGAACTTGTTGGATGAAATTCCTCTGCCTGTAATTGAGATACTACAATAAAGGAACTTTTTTCTAGTGCCCTGTTACCCTCTCTTTCCCAGATAGCTCCGGATTATGGAAATGGATTCTGGATGCAAGACTGTGACAGGCAGGAGTGCATGTAAAGGGAAATGGGAGGAATGTTTGGTTAATTGCAAGAAGTGCCACACTTGCCACTAAAGGCTATATAAGTGGGATTCAGCCCTTCTCTCCTAGGAGTCTGGAGACTTTGGGCAGAGATCAACCCCAGCCTTCATCCCTCTGACAGCGAAAAACAAGTAGGTGTTTATGTAGATCATTCTGCCTGGCTGGGGAATTCTTCATGTTGATGTCCACACACCTGGAATATTGCCAAGTTTGACTAAAACACTGTTTGTTTTACAGTGTCCGTCACTGTACTTGCAAAGAACGAAACTGGTGCCAATCCAAAGCTACTTTCTTTTTCCTGTAAATCAGCTGCTTTAAATGCTGGGCTCCATAGGAAACTCAGATTCTGAGAGGCAGGATTCCAGTCATGCAAAGTGGGAGGAACCTTTTTTATTATTTCAAGAAACAAAGGAACATAGGGGGTTTATAAGAGAGACGCAGTCCTTCCGATCTGAGGACTCTGGCTGTTTTTGAAAGCGACCGAACCCAGCCTGCCTAGAGACCTTTGAGAATTTTTCCTTTTATAAAAGCAAGTACCGGTAAGTGTATACACTTCCCCCCCCCATCTATGGGTTTAGTTATTGTGGATTCTGTACTCCCTGCTTTCAAATTCTCTGATCTCTTTTCTGCTGATCTTCCTATAAAGCAGCCTTCAACATAATTTCTTTTCTACTAAAGACTCTGTGCATTAGGAATCTGTGAATGGCTGAAAACCCTTCAGCGTTAAGGAAATCCATGCACCCTTCATCCCTCGTTTCTGGACCCCAAGTTTTTGTGGGTGGCTCTGGGGAATCGGCATTGGGTGATGCCTTCTTCAGGTCTACACTGGATTGTTGGTCTGGAAGTTTGATATGCGTAATAACTGGGTTTGCTTCGGTCTGTCCTCCACTGCTGTGACATGAACCATGCCTTGCAAGTCTGGAAGTACTTCAGAGAGGAAGAGAACATTAGAAATAAACTTATACAGTACGGATTCCTCCTGAACTGTCTTGGGTTCAAGAGGGAGGGAGGGAGGGAGGGATTGAAATGAGCCTTGGTAGAGCCTTGGTGGAGCAGTGGGCTAATGCCTCCTTAAGTAACACCAGCTGCCTGCAATTAGTGCAGGTTCGAGTCCCACCAGGCTCAAGGTTGACTCAGCCTTCCATCCTTCCGAGGTAGGTAAAATGAGGACCCAGATTGTTGGGGGCAATAAGCTGACTTTGTAATAATGCCGCTTGAGATGGGGCCAAAAGCCCTAATAAGCAGGCATATACATAGAATGAAGGCTATTGCTAAGCACATTGATTTGTGCTTAGATTGTAAGCCGCCCTGAGTCTTCGGAGAAGGGCGGGATATAAATGGGATTTTTTAAAAAAATGACCCATCAGGCTTCCAAGATTTGGTAACTAGAGGTTTGTAAACAGAGAGATATGAAAGTCTTCACCTTCATTTTCTTTCACATGGCTGAAAGGTGTTCACGCTTCAGGCAAATGGCTGAAAACCCTTCAGCCTTTAGGAAAGGCAGGTAGCCCTCGCCCCTCGTTTCTGGACCCGAAGCTTTTTTGTAGGCGGCTCTGGGGAATCAGCCAGCTGGAGAAGCAGCAGACTTTTCTCCCCTGCATTTAATGCTGGGTTTACATTTGGTCTTTTTGGTGTAGTTAATAACTAGCTTGCATGACATTTGTGCCACTGATTTTATGGATAAGCAAGGAAGAGAAGAGAATATGTATCAAAAGAAAGAACAAATGGCCAGAGATTTAGAGTGGTCTCAAGAAGAGGGCTTGGCTTTGTCTGACTGAGGAGGAGAACATCTGGAGAGCTTCTTGCTCCCCTGGCTGGCTTGCTTTCACTCCATCTCACCTCTTTGGATATTGATCCAGGCAGAATTGTCGTTGCAATTATGAAAGGCATCAGTTCATTTTGGGGGCCCAATTTTTTTTTTTGAGGTTGGCTTTCGGGAATCAGCCAGAGAAGCATCAGACTTTTCTCCCCTGTGTGTTTGTGTGTGTGTGTATACACACACACACACACACACACACACAAACATATGTTAAATGTTTTGTTAAGCTTTCAGAATACACTTGCTTACTCCCAGACACGGGACAAATCTTATTTCCTGTTTCAGCCTGGCCCAAGGCCATCTACAGGCAGTAGCCACAGCAGTGGCAGCTCATATTTGTGTAAATTTTTTTTTGCTTTGTTAACAAGCCAAAAAAAAATTTACACACAGACACAGACACACAGACACAGACACACACAGACACACAGACACACACACAGACACAGACACAGACACAGACACACAGACACACAGACACACACACACACACACACACACACACACACACACACACATATATATATATATATATATATATATATATATATATATATGTATGTATACATATTAAAGGTAAAGGTAAAGGTTCCCCCACACATGCGTGCTAGTTGCTTCCAACTCTAGGGGCCGGTGCTCATGTCTGTTTTGAAGCCGAATAGCCAGCGCTTGTCCGAGGACGTCTCCGTGGTCATGTGGCCGGCATGACTAGATGCCAAAGGAACATGGAATGCTGTTACCTTCCCACCGTAGTGATCCTTATTTTTCTACTTGCATTTTTACATGCTTTCGAACTGCTAGGTTGGCAGAAGCTGGGACGAGTAACAGGCGCTCACTCTGCTACGCGGCACTCGGGATTCGACCCACCAAACTGCCGACCTTCTGATCGACTGGAAAGATTCTTCCTCCCCTGACTGGTTTTTCATCCCCCGCTTCTTTGGACATTCATCCAGGCATATTGGTGTAACTATCAAAGGCACCAATAGTAATAGTATACAATTACAACTTGACCTTGACACACAGTAGAAAGAACAGACAGATGAAAAGCAACTTAGCCAGCAGTAATAATGTAAATGGAGCAAGAGGCACAGAAGAACCCTGCCTAGTTTTTTGTTAAAAAACAGACAAACAGGGACTGAAAAGTGAAGTACTTCTACGTTTGCAAGACTGATTTCAGCTTTAGCAATAGCATTTAGGCTTACATTTGGCTCACAGTGCTTTATAGCAGTCTCTTGGAGCTTTACAGAGTAGAAGCATTGTTTGCATATTGATGCCAACAATTTGGGCCCCTATTTTACCAACCTTGGAAGGATGGAAAGCTGAGTCAACCTTGAGCCGGTCAGGATCGAACTGCTGGCAGTAGGAATGCAGAGTTAGCCTGCTATCCTGCATTCTAATCACTGGTCTACCGGGGCTTTGGAAGAATTTAAGACCTTTAGGATTTAGACCAGATAGGAAACATGATCAGATGGCTTATGCTATTTTATTGTAAGGTTACATTACCAGAATTTTGCAAGTCTGAAAGTAATTCATGTCCCTTCACAGAGGAAGGGAACGTTAGAAAGAAGCTTAAACAGAGTCCTCCTTAACCGTCTTGGGATCAAGAGGGAGGGAGGGATTTAAATCACCATCAGGCTTCCAAGATTTAGTAACTAGAGGTTTGTAGACACGAAGGGCAAGCAGAGAGATATGAAATGGAGGTTTTTAAGAAGAGGTTTTTAAGAAGAGACTGGACAGCCATTTGCCTGAAATGGTATAGGCCAGGTTTCCTGCCTGAGCAGGGGGTTGGACTAGATGACCTCCAAGGTCCCTTCCAACTTTATATTATTATTATTATTATTATTATTATTATTATTATTATTATTATTATTATTATTATTATTATTATTATTATTAATTAAATTACTCTTTCATTTTCTTTCCCAAGCCATCCACCTTCTCCAGTTATGTTTATTTTTTTAAACTGATTTTATGCCATCAAATAATTTTCATCCCCTACTGACTACATAAATACATATTCTCCAAGACCTCCTGTCCTTAATATATTCTTTCAAGAGTCCTAATGGTGCATTCAGTTCCGCTGTAATTGGAATTCACCCCTTTGCTGCTCTTTGTCCCCTTCTGTTCTTCCCTTCCACTTTTCCCACCGTCAGAGAGCTGGGTCTTCACATCATGTGTCCAGAAGTAGGATAGAACCTGGACATTTGCACCTCGGTCAAAACTCTGCGTTGATTCGTTTGATGATCCATTGGTGCTTTCTTGGCTGCCCACGATATTCTTGGTGACCTACTCCAGGTTCAACCCAAATTCCCACTGCCACGACCTAGCTGGTTTCCCAATGTTTCTTTTCCTTTTCCAGATAATCTGCACCGAACAGAGAGCAACAATGGGCAATCTAGCTGCAAAGGATTATCTAAGGAAAGAATTTGAAGACTTAAGGAGTGATTTGAATCAGGGCAGTGTTCCCAAAGTGGCAGCTGAATACCAAAAGCATTTAAATGAAATGCAAAATCTGCCCCTTGATATTGCAATTACTGGAGATGCGGGTGTTGGTAAATCCTCCTTTATCAATGCCTTCCGAAAAGTCATGGATGATGATGATGACGCAGCCGAGGTTGGATCAGTAGAAGGAACCAAAGTGCCAAAGGCATATCCTTTTCCTTCTTTTCCCAATATTAAATTATGGGACCTTCCAGGGATCGGAACACCTAAATTTCGGGCAGCGGAATATATGAAGAAGGTCCAGTTTGAAAGATATGATGTCTTTATTATCATTATTTCCCATCGCTTCACTGAAAACGATGTTTTGCTGGCAAAGGAAATACAGAGAATGAAAAAGAAGTTTTATTACGTGTGTGCCCAGATCGATCAGAGTATTAACAATGAAAGTACGAAAAGGGATTTTGATGAGATGAAAACCCTGTCGGCCATCAGGAAATACTGTGAAGATACTTTGAAAAAGGCAGCTGGGCTTTCTAAAAGAGTATTTCTGATATCCAACCGTCATACACAGATGTATGATTTCCCTTGCCTGCAAGAGACAATGACCACTGAACTTCCTGAGCACAAGAAACAAATTTTAACACTGGCTGTGCATATTTTCTCTGAGGATGAATTGATGAAGAAAAAAGAGCTAATGAAAGCCTATATAAAGAAGGTAGCGTGGGTATCTTGTGCTTGTGGAGCGATGCCTGTCCCAGGACTCTCTATGGCTTGTGATGTTGGGATTTTGATAGATGCCCTGAGACGTTTCTGCCGAGTGTTTGGCTTAGACGACCGGTCCCTCCGTTTTCTGGCACTTCAGACGGGAAAAGGATTTGAAGAGTTGAGGTCGGCTATCAAGAAAACCCCGTTAGCCAATACAATAAACGAAGAGCTGGTATTTTCTCTCTTGATGAAGTCATCTCTTTGGGTATCTGTATCACTTGTGGAAGTGGCTCTTGATTTTATACCTGTTGTTGGTTCTGTGTTTGGTGGAGCGAGTTCATACAGTATCACCTATCGTTTTCTGAACAGCTTTCTTGATGATGCTGTGGAAGACGCCCAAAATGTTCGGGCAAAGCTTCTTAAGCAACCAGAGTCCCAGGGAAAGTTTGAAAAAAAACTCTCAAATGCCCCTTTGAAGGAAACAGTCAAGCATTTCATCCAAATGAAACAGGTGGAAGAAAATAATAATGTTTCAGTGTCTTATTATTTTCTTGCTTTTCTTTTCTTGTTTTTTTCTCTCTTTTTTTCTTATCTGTTCTATTTGTAACAATTCTAAATAACAAAAGCAATAGAGAATTTCATATGAAGATGCATATTTTGTAACTGTTTTTGAAAAATATGGAAAAAAAACCACAATATACTCCGCTTGAGATATCTCATTAATGTATTAATAAAAAGAATTTTAAATAAAACTTTAAATGCAAGTTTTGGTTAATGAAATTGAAGGGGGAACGTCAGAGAATCTGCTAGAAGCCACCGGGCTAAATTGCAATTTATCCACCATAACGTGTGTCAACTCATTTACAAACTGAAGAACAAATACTTTGTGGAGTTGAGACAAAGAGGTTTGAAGGTCCCTTGGTTGAGAACAGGAGAAGCAAAAACTCTCTCAAGGTAGGGAGGAAATAAGGTTGAATCAGAAAGATTCTTCTGAAGTCACTGACCAGACAGCCACTTCTCAGGGACGCTGTAATGGGAGACACAGGTTGGACGGGGGAAGGAAGGGAGGGAAATATTATTAAAGCAGATGAGAAAGGAGGTTAAATTGTCCTGGGTGCAAGAGAGAGGGAAGGAAAGGTTCCATGAGGCTTCCAAGTTCCAGTAACTTGACCATTGATGGCGAACCTTTTAGAGACCAAGTGCCCAAACTGCAACCCAGACCCCACTTATGTATCATCGGGTGCCAGGTGGGCGTGGCCCATTGGGTGGGTGTGGCTGCGGTGGTAACGGCAGACTGGGTGGGACTAAAAAGTTCAATCAATCAATTCCAACTTTGCGAGATCTTTTTTTTCCCCGCGAGATGAAATTGATTCATTGATTGAAACTTTTTTTGTTTTTTTTGCACACGGCGACGGAGGCCAAAAGTGAAAAGGTTTTATAAAACCCAGCTGAAGGCCTAGGACTGGGGCGATGGTGCGCGTTCCTACAGAGAGGGCTCTGCGTGCCACCTGTGGCACGCATGTCATAGGTTCACCACCACGGAACTAGACCAAGAAGATCCAAAGATGCACTTTTTTCCCCCCACAAGGCAACTGGACTTTCTTGTTTTTCTTTGAAGAAGCTTCTTGGATTAGAAGCGAAACGTCTTCAAAGAAAAACAAGAAAGTCCAGTTGCCTCATTGCCTCTTCTGAAGGGGTTACATTTCTCAGGGATGCTTGTTCCGTCTCAAGTAGAGATGTGATTGCTGATCCCACTTGAAACAGCCAGAATAAACGCAAATGAAATGGGAATAAACAAATTACTTTATTCACAAGCATCCAAGGTCAATAACGGTTACAGCAAAGGTCCATCCGGAATGCAAGGTTGTAACTTGGGCCCATCTCATTAGGTAAAGGAATGATGAACTTTCCATCCTCTGCAAAGTTACATGTTGAAAATGGAGCGTGATATCCCCAGCCACATGCCAGGGTTCATCCAGAGAGATAATACAAAGACAAAGGTAGGAAGTCCTGCAATAAACTATGAAAACTCCATCCACTTACCTTGAAAGCATGGTATTCACTAAACAGTTAGACTACAATTCCCATAAGGCATCTCTTGAGGAAATAATTTTTAACCCTGTAAATGCTACATGTTCTTACATGCAATGCTACTAATGGTGCTGTATTAACCCTGTAAATGCTGAATACACTAACACAGTTCTTACTTCCTAAACATGGCCAGCCCAAAATTGGCCAGGTTCAATGAAAGGTGGGGCAGACAGGTGCTTTTTCTCAGCTGAATTATTTTTCAACAAAAGTTGAAAGGAATCCTCCAACCAAGCAGGAGATACATCTGGAGACTCAGAAGTGAGGAGGCTCCAGGTTGGGCTACAAGGGTTCTCCCCGGCTCTTCTGAGATGTGTCCAGCCCAAAGCTGTCTCCTGGGTGTGAAAAGATTGTGCAGTTGGGTGGATTCAGGCAGGACTGGAAGAATCCCTCCAGGTGACCTAGAAAGTGGCCGATCAACAGACCCAGTTTTATGTGCCAAGGGTTTGTCAAGATGGGAGTTGCCATTTACGCTGGGAGGATTCCCACGGCCAGTACAGGAGGCAACCAGCCTGTAGTCTTTCATGTCCCACACTGGGTAGCGTGATCGATGTCTTCTCAGGTTGCCAATTTCAATTTTATAGGACTGTTGACATTCCAGGTGCCAGAGGGGAGGGGAGGGAGGGCTTCGGGGTAGGAAGCATTGTCCTCCCTCCTGGGTTGCCAACGTTCCTGTGCAAAGGCAGCCAGTGGCCAGCTGCATCAACCCAGTTACATCCCCATGCAGCCTGGCTAACATGTTTCTGCTCCAGGTGGGCTAGCTAGGCCCTTGGAAACCCATGCCAGAGGGAGGTAGCTGAGGGTGCCTCTGTATGTCCTCTAGCAGTTCTTACCGGTAGACCACAAGTCGGATACATTTGTGCCACGACAGCACATGTCTCTCTGATTCAATTGGAGGTGTGGAGTGATAGCAAAAGTTGCTATTACTGAATAGCCAATCTCAATGAGAGTAATTCTGGCCTTGCTGTGGAGTTGATTTCCTGGTCTGATCTACTTAGGGAGGCTCCAGGACGTCTGAAGAACAAGAGGCAGCAAGGCTACATCAACAGCAGAAGACAAGAAGATTTTTATTCGGTTGAGTCCTGCCCCTGAGAGTTAAGGTTTGTTTGTTTCTCAACTTTTCAAACCACCTGTTCTTTCACAAAGGGACCCTAGATGGCGTACAGATAAAATATCAAACCGTAAAAACAGCATATAAAATCTAAAATTTAAAAGGCAAAGATGGATTTAAATCAGTGTGCAGGTTAACTAACAGATGGTGCGAGGGCTTTCAGGACACTAGCCAGCTCCAGGGCTGTGTGATTCTCTGCGCACTCCAAACAAGGCCCCAGAGCCATGTTTTCACACCTTTCCAGAAGCCCAGGAGTGTGTGTGTGTGTGTGTGGGGGTGTCTGCCTCACCTTCAGTGGGGAAGAATCTTCCAAATGGTGGGGGCCATGGCAGAGAAGGCTCTCTTCTTGTACCCCACCAGTCAGAATTCTTTAGCTGACTCTCTGTGGAGATTCCCAGTCATCCAGGTCATGGTTGTAGGAGATGACTAGGCAGAGTTTGAGGGAGCGGTCAAATGGATCATCAGTCTTGAGTCCCTTCATGCCCACATGAGATCTACCTCCAGTCCACCTTGAATTCTACTGAATCTTATCTACCGCTAACTCGCTTTGACCACTAGTAATTCAGATCCTTGTAGAGAGCTTTAGCATGCAATAAACCTATATATTCATCTAAACTGCCTGGACTCCTGATTTCCTGAGCTTGGCAAGGCCAGTGATATGGATATGGGACACCCATGTATTCTTCCATGATATATTTAGCTTTAACTCCATCACCTATAGACCAGAATGGCCTCAGAAGATGAGGTGGTCTTACTAGGGACTGTAGAGAATGTGCAGGGAGTCATCACAAAACTGAGAAGAATCACAATCTCTCTCTTCATTTCCAGATAACCTGCGCAGAACAAAAAGCAACTATGGGTAATATATTTCCAAAATGTGATGTAAGGAGAGAATTTGAAAATTTAAAGAGTGATTTGAATCAAGGCAATGTCCCTGAAGCGGCAGCTGAATACAGAGGATATTTGAATAAAACGCAAAACCTGACACTCAGTATTGCAGTTGTTGGAAAGGCGGGTGCTGGTAAATCCTCCTTCATTAATGCCTTCCGGGGCATAAATGATGATGATGAGGAAGCAGCCAAGGTTGGTAGAATAGAGGACAAAACAGTGCCAGAGGCACATCCCCACCCTTCTCTTCCCAATATAACGATATGGGAGCTACCAGAGATCAGAATGTGCAATTCTAAGGCAGCTGAATATCTCAAGAAGGTCCAGTTTGAAAGATATGATGTCTTTGTTTTGATTGTCACTGACCGCTTTACTGAAAACGATGCTTTCCTGGCAAAGGAAATACAAAGAATGAGAAAGAAGTTTTACTTTGTGCGTAGCAAACTCGATATCAGTATCGAAGGTGAAAGGAGGAAAAGGAATTTCAACCTGGAGCAAACCCTGGAGACCATCAGGAGTTATTGTGAAGATACCTTGAAGGAGGCAGCTGAGCTCTCCGCGAGAGTATTTCTGCTATCCAACCTGCATGCACACCTGTACGAATTCCCCCTCCTGCGAGAGACAATGGCCGCCGAACTTCCTGATTACAAGAAACACCTTTTAACCCTGGCTGTGCATGTTTTCTCAGAAAATAAATTGATGAAGAAAAAGATTAAGATGAATTCCTATATAAAGATGTCAGCGCTGATATCTTGCGTTTGTGGAGCAGTGCCTGTGGTGGGTCTCTCTATCGCTTGTTATATTGGAATCCTGATGGTTGGACTGAAATGTTTCAGGTGGGTGTTTGCCTTAGACCAGGGGTCCCTCCGTTTTCTGGCACTTCAGACGGGAAAAGGGTTTGAAGAGCTGAGATCGGGGATCAAGAAAAGGCCATTAGCCAATGCAGTCAATGCACAGCTCGTCTTTTCTCTCCTGATGAAGTCTGCTGCCTGGGTAATGCCATCATCTATGAAATATCTGGGGATGGCGTTTGGTGGAGTGAGTTCAATTTTTTTTACGTATTATTTTCTGAACAAATTTCTTGACAATTCCGTCGAAGACGCCCGAAGTGTTCGAGCAAAGCTTCTGAACTGACCAAAGTACTAGCGAAAGATCCAAGGAGCCATCAAGCCCCCTTTGAAGGAGATAATTTCATCCCAATGAGAATAGAGGGAAGAAAGTAATATATTTCAACACCTAGTTAGAATTTCTGTCTCCAGTTGCTTGTTTTCTTGCTTCTTTTAGTGATTCTCCAACTGAAGTATGTGCCTGAATCTCCTAAGAGCAAACAAGTATCTCTGTCTACAAATGTTTTCATGGGAAGTCAGAAACTAAATTTTTATTTCTGTTGTTTGCGGCAATTGTTTTCTTTTCCTGTTTTTCCCCCCTTTTGCTCTTTTTTCTTTCTATTTTAACAATGATAAATAAAACGGATATTTTGCTATTAAGCTCAAAAAATCACAGTTGTTTTAAGCATATCATTAAAAAAACTCAATGTATTCTGTTTGGGATATTGCATTCCTTATTATTACAATGAAGAACTCCCAGAATTCCTCAGCCAGCATGCTGGTTGTTGAAGTCCACAAATGCTGGATGGAGAATTCTGGGAGTTTAAGTCTACATCTTTAAGTTACCAAGGTTGAAGAACCCTATCCTAGTCCCCCACAGCTCTGGCTTTATTCATTTGAAATGAAATGCTGGACTCTCTCTGCTCTGAAGAACGGAAGAAGGCACATGATTAAAAAAACAGGTTTGGGCTAAAAGTGGAAAACATGAGACCAGATGCCTTTGACAGGAATGGAAGGGGATGTGTAGAAGGATGAACTGCCAGAAGAGAAGTGTTCTATGCAAATTACAAGGGCCTAATTTATTTTTCCTTGGTCTCACTGCCAGGTGCACAACTTTGGCACACAAGCCATTGCAGAGGACAAGAGGCAAAACACATTCAAATGACTTTCAGCTGGGCATATAGTCTTTGTGGGCATAAAGTATAGCAGAAGTCAGAGCAGGGAGATAAAGTGATGGTGAATGTCTAGACCAGGGGTGGGCAACCTTGGCTCTTTTATGACTCATGGACTTCAACTCCCAGAATTCCTGAGTCAGCATTGGGGAAACTTTGGCCCTTTCGTGACTCGTGGACTTCAACTCCCAGAATCCCTGAGCCAGCATAGCTCAGTATGGAAACCTCTCCATTTCTCCTCAGCATGGCTGGCTCAGGAATTCTGGGAGTTGAAGTCCACGAGTCATAAAAGAGCCAAGGTTGCCTACCCCTGGTCTAGGGAGATTCTCAGTCCTCCAGGTCATGGTTGTCCCAAAGGTGCTTTTTCAGGACTTTCTTGGGATTTTTTTTTTTTTTGAAGATGTTTCTCTTCTCATCCAAGAAGCCTCTTTAGCTCTGACTTCCCCACCATCCAGTCAGAGCTAAAGAAGTTTCTTGGATGAGAAGTTAAACGTCTTCAAAGAAAAACAAGAAAGTCCAGTTGCCTCGTGAAAAAGCACCTTCGGGATAGAGTGATGGTCTTCTAGGTTTGGCAGGAAGTGTCAGTAGGGTGAGACGCAGCTGGAGGGGATGTGGGCCAGGGAGAGAAGCAGCTGGAGAGGCCAGGGACCATACCCAGAGGTGATGTAGAAGCCAAATACTCATCCCGGAGACTAAAGGAAGATTTATTTTTCTATAGCCGCAGGGCTGGCCTCTGTCCTCTAAGCATGCACAGAGTTCCAATCCCTCAATGGTATATCCAACTTTTAGAAATCTTAACGATAATAGCACAGGCATACAGATTTTTGTAGAAAGTGTCAACTCCAGTCCAGTGGGAGCAAAACACTCACATCCCACCTAAAAGTGTCACTGTGGTTTACCTGTTTTGCTAGCAAGTTCTACCTGGGTCTCCCACTTGGAAGTGTTCGAGGGAAACTTAAAGGTCATTGACACAAACCCAGAGCCACACGAACCATGAGGTGAAACTCATTCTATTTTGATGTTCTCTACATATTATTGTCCAGAAGGCTGTTTAGGCACGGGAACCCGGTGCAAAGAAGCCAATCTCGTATCAAGGAAAGACAAAACTCTTTTTGTTTCTGTACACAAGAGGATGCCTTTGAGGTTCACACCCAAGGAGTGTACCAGGAATCAGTTATTTTTATGCAATTTAGCCCTGGAAACAAAAGTAAGGAGATTGCTGGTTGGTTACAGAGTCACATAACAGACACCCATACGCAAAAAGCAAAGCCATTCCATCATTCTTCATTTATTGTTTAATTCTCCTTTATTATCATATCAATTGACTCTCTCTGGGTGTGGTTTTTTTTTACTATGCTACTGATAAACATTGTTCCCATCCTGACCCTTATTTGGATGCCACTAAACTTTGCTTAAGCTAAATATCAGATCATCTCCCTTAATTCCAATAACGGGTTTCATCTGCAAGATGCCTTAACTATCAGACAGTCCATAAAAGAGATACTTTGGAGTGCTTGTTGTTTTGTTTATTTATTCCATTTATTTGCTGCCCATCTCATTTCAAAATGACTCTGAATGTTCGTGATGGACAGACTGAGCTAACACTTACTGGCAGGTGTTACAGGAATGTCAGTTCTGGCAGGCAAAGACACAAGTCGTAACTCTGAGGAATTCTGGGGCTTGAAGGCCACAAGTCATAAAAGGGCCAGGTTTGAAGACCCAAGCCCCAACAGAATAGGGTTTTAAAAGCACACGAGAAAGAGGAGTGTAAAACTGGAGACAGAGAGCGCCGTATGTTCAAACGCAACGCAAGGCCCACACAGGAGAGGAAGCTTGCTCCTTTTTTGCAAGAGAGAGTAAATTTACTCAGATTGAGTAAAATCTCTTCCCTCTAATAGCTTCCTCTGGGTTCCAGCAGAAGGAACCCAATCCTTGTGGAGGGTTGGATGGAGGTAATTTCTCTTTAAGAAAAAACCAGAATCTTAGCATCTGGGGTGGCAGTTACTGGAGGTGGGAGCTTAAACCAGTGCAATTAATTGAGGTTCATTGCACTGCTGGCAAGACGACAAAGCAAACAATTACATGAGTTTTTCCTATCTCTCTCAACCTAGAACTCTTTTTGGTAAGATATAAAATCATCCAGTCCTTGGATCTAGACCCTGGTTTCCGATAGGGACCTGAGAAAGCGTCCGTTCAATTCAACCCAGTCTTAACTCCTGCTGCGAATTTCACCCACCTTAGGCATTAAAACTGGTTGGGTATCTTTGGGCCAGACCCTCCTCCTGCCCCCCCTCTCTCTCCCTCTCTCCCCAATTCACCTCGCAGGATTGTTGTGGGGAAAAGAGGAGGAGGAAGGGATATTAGGTATGTTCATGCCTTGACTTATTGATAAAAAAAAGTTAAAGGCAGTATAAAAAAGGTTTTAAAGGATCTAATGCAGGGGTGTCAAACTGCCGGCCCGCGGGATGGATGCGTCACAACAAAATGGTGCCCGCCCCTTTGCTGGCAATGGGGAAAAAGCTCCGATACATTGCATGACATCACATGACGTGACAAGTTTGACATGTCTATTCTAATTTATTTATTTATTAATTCGGTTTATATACCGCCCTACTCCCAAAGGACTCAGGGCGGTTTACAAGGCAAAATTTAAAAACAATCCAATATAAAATTAAAATAAAATTAAGTCTAGCCACAAAAAATTAAAATCACAATTTAAAAACATTAAAACCCCTCAGTCCAGACCAGATAGCTCAAAGAGCCAGGTTTTTAGGTCCCGGCGAAATGAACGAAGGTCGGGGGCTGTCCGGAGTTCCGTTGGCAGTTGATTCCATAGGGCAGGCGCGCCCACAGAGAACGCCCTCCCCCTGGGGATCGCCCGTTGGCAATCCTTGACTGGCGGTACCCTGAGGAGGCCCTTCCTGTGGGAGCGCACAGGACGAAGGGAGCTTGATGCTGGCAGCAGGTGTTCCCTCAAATATCCCGGACCCTCGCCATTTAGGGCTTTATAGGTCATCACCAGCACCTTGAATCTCACCCAGAGGGCAACTGGAAGCCAATGCAGCTTGCGGAGAAGAGGCGTTACATGGGAGTATCGGGAGACTCCCATCACAACTCACGCAGCTGCATTCTGCACCAGCTGAAGCCTCCGAGTGGTCCTCAGGGGCAGCCCCATGTAGAGAGCATTGCAGTAGTCTAGCCTGGAGGTCACGAGCGCATGGGTGACTGTGCGTAGGGCATCTCGGTCCAGATAGGTCCGTAACTGGCGCACCAGGCGAACCTAGGCAAAAGCCCCCCTGGCCACGGCTCCTATATGATCTTCCAAACTGAGCCATGAATCCAGGAGGACGCCCAAGTTGCGAACCCTATCAATGGGGGGGGGGGTAACACATCACCCCCCCATAGTTAACGATGGAAAAGATTGGTTAGTCTGAGATGCTGGTATGCACAGCCACTCAGTCTATACTGTTAAGCTTGTAAGCCTCCCTGAGTCTTCGGAGAAGGGCGGGATATAAATGGAATTAAAATAAAATAAAAATAAAAATATTATACTAGACAAGAATTTTAAAGCTCTCTCAGTTAACACAGGCGGCTACTGTAACAGGAAGAAGACACGATTCCAAGTAATATCAGTGTCATTTAAGCACAAGGGGACGGAGAACGCCAGAATATAACGTTTGTCAGTTTGGGGCAGTTGTTAAGGAAGGTAGAAACCAGGAAACTCTGAGTTCCAGTCCTGCTTTGGACACAAAGCCGATTACTTTCGCTCAGCCCTAACCAGGAAGCAATGGCCATCCACCTCTGAAATCTTGCCAAGAAAACTGCAGGGACTGATGCAAGGAGTTGTTAGGAGGCAACGTGACTTGAAAGCGCACACACACACACACACACACACACACACACACACACACACACACCCCAAGCCATTAGAGAGATTTCATAACCAAGAGACTTCATTTCTCCAAGTTTACACAAAACATATTTGCTTTGAGATGAGAGACAGGGACAATAATGCTTGCGTTGTAGGACTCACGGATAGTGTGAAGGTTGCAGCGGATCCGACATATACCTAACTTTGTTTAGGAGCAGAGATATCCACTTCAAACCATGGTTGTGTAACATCACTTGGCCCCGGCAAACACCCATCATCAGACTGGCTCCATTTCACCTTCCTCCTCAAGAGGAGGACAATTTTGACACTTATTTGGTTGTTTGGAGCTGAAGGCCGCCCTGCTTCAAATCTGTTACACGGTTTCTTGTGGCTCCCCAGTTCTGCAGTCCTGCTGAAGTTTTGCAGACAATGCCTCAATGCAAAGACACATTTTCCTGAGCACCTGCAGCTGGTTCCCCAATTTTTATTTTTATTTTTTTTTGCCCACCGCACCCTGACGTTGCAAACCATTCTCCTTCAGATAATGCACAATGCCTTCCCCTTGCTTTTGCAGCTTGCCTTCATTGAGGCATTCATGGAGGGGAGGGGGAGGATGTCAGGTAAAGATGATGGCCAGGATCATCTGATTGAAGCTTTATCCCATTTTTATCATTTACCATCCCACTGAGAAAGGAAGGAAGGAAGGAAGGAAGGAAGGAAGGAAGGAAAGAGAAAGAAAGAAAGAAAGAAAGAAAGAAAGAAAGAAAGAAAGAAATAGAAAGAAAGAAAGAGAGAGGGAAGGAAAGAAGGAAGGAAGGAAGGAAGGAAGGAAGGAAGGAAGGAAGGAAGGAAGGAAGGAAAGAGAAAGAAAGAAAGAAAGAAAGAAAGAAAGAAAGAAAGAAAGAAAGAAAGAAAGAGAGAGAGAGGGAGGGAAGGAAGGAAGGAAGGAAGGACAGGGCTTTTCTCTTTCGTTCACATCTTCTCTGCCTCTCCCACATTTGAATGAAAGCTGGCTGTTTTGCTTTGAAAACGAGAAGTTAGATAGACGTACTCCTTGGCTTCCAACCATTTGTTTAGTGACCATTTAAAGTTATAACGGCACTGAAAAAAAGTGACTTACGGCCAGTCCTCGCACTTACCCCCCACTGCAGCATCCCCATAGTCATGGGATCACAATTCAGGCACTTCACAACAGGCATGTATTTGTGACAGGTCCAGCATCACGGGGTTGTGTGATTGCGAACTTCCCAACTGGCTTTCAGCAAAAAAAAATCAATGAGGGAAGACTGATTCACTTAATGACTGCCGCGATTCATTCAGCACCTATGACAAAATGGGTGTCAGGGTTCTAACAGATGAAACTCATCAAAGAACTTTGAGGCATTGTTTATCTTAAAGAATCTTTATTCGAGAAACATAGCATCGGCACGTACACAGGAGAAGCCAAAATATTAATTCCCCTCCTCTTAGCACATAGTATCAAAGCACAATTCCCTCCTCTAATTAACAGTCATAAATCACATTCTCCAATTTAGTTTGAAATGCAGGCTTTCCCTCCAGTTCTCCAGCCTGCCAATTTTTATCATCTCTTATTTTCAATAACCTTGGTTCTCACACTAGGTTCAGGATGGTTATGTCCAGCTAAACTCCCGTGCACATTCCTCCTCCTCCTCCCCCCCAGTATCATCCAATTCTAACTCTAATTCTGAGTAAAACATAAGAAGGAAAATGGCTGCATCTCCAATGTTGTCAAAGCAAGAACATCAGCGTTGACAATGGGGTCCTAAAATCACTCAACATTCTCTTTATTTAGCAATGCAAATTCTGGCTCCAAATGCAGACAGAATGAATTTCTCCCTCAGGTCTGTGATAAATTACCGGATTGTTCAAGAGTTACTGTAGTAATTCCTTCACCCTTATTTTTCCTTTGTGCTTCATGATTCCTTTCCTTTGGAGAGTGTTCCACAAGGCCAAAAAGGTTTCTGGACAAAGACACGCGTGTGTGAAATCACCAAAACCATGCAATTTCTGCTGCAGATCTTCTTGATTTTTGAATTACTAAAGACAGGTAAGGGAGGATCAGAGGAGAAGGGAAGTTTTGTTCCACTGAAGAGAGATGGGTGGGAGGCCTCGTTTTACCACAGAGAAGAAAATGGGATACTTAAAAGAATGAGCAAGTGGGGGGAGGATAGGATAGGATAGGATAGGATAGGATAGGATAGGATAGGATAGGATAGGATAGGATAGGATAGGATAGGATAGGATAGGGTAGGGTAGGGTAGGGTGGGGTGGGGTGGGGTGGGATAGAAGAATAGAATAGAATAGAATAGAATAGAATAGAATAGAATAGAATAGAATAGAATAGAATAGAATAGAATAGAATAGAATAGAATAGAATAAGCAGAGTTGAAAGGGACCTTGGAGGTCTTCTAATCCAAACCCCTGCTCAGGCTGGAAACCCTATACCAGTTCAGAGAAATGGTTGTCCAGTCTCTTCTTAAAAACTTCCATTGTTGGAGCACCCACAACCTCTGGAGGGAAGTTGTTCCACTGGTTAATTGTTCTCAATGTCAGAAAATTTCTCCTTAGTTCTAGACTGCTTCTCTCCTTGATTAGTTTCCATCCGTTGCTTCTTGTACTGCCCTCAGGCGCTTTGGAGGATAGCTTGACTCCCTCTTCTTTGGGGCAGGCCCTGAGATATTGGAAGACTGAAATATCATGTCACCCCTGGTCCTTCTCTTTATGTTGCTGAAGGGAATTGTGGATAGGAGCAAAGTAAAAATGCAGAGGACCCTTCTATGCTTTTTAAAGATCTTTCTTGTCCTTTCCTTGCAATTGGCTATGGCTCAAGGCTGGGCAAGTATGGCTCCTTTATGACCAGTGGACTTCAACTACCAGAATTCCTGAGCCAGCAGGAGCCAAGGTTCCCCACCTCTGATCTAGACAGTGCAATCTTTCCCAAATAATTAAGTTACTATTAATAGGTTTTGCTATAATTTTGCTATAATTAAGTTTTGCTATAATCCCCTGACAATACCTCCAAAGGAAATGCTTAAGGAATTCAGGAGGGGTGATGCAATTATACATGTCCTCAGAAACCCCTCTTTCTTTCTCTCTACTCAGTTGCCACTCTGCAGTGTGAAGTGTGTTCTGACGTTGGCAACAACTGTACGGGCAATCTGAAGACCTGCGATAATGAACAAGACACCTGCGTCGTCATTTTAATTCATAACACTCTCGGTGAGCGACAAATGCACTCCACATCTAGACTCTGTTTAGGCGAGCAGTTTAGGCTAGATGGCATAGCATCATGACATGGAGAACAACTAATCCTAGCCTATCTTGCCTAGGTTTAGCTGAGTTATATTTCTGGAGCGTGGATTGGAAAAGGAAATGATGGTAATGTCATGGTTTTGATAGAGGAAACCCATTAAAGAACTTCAAGGCAAAGGCTCTGATCTGAAGGATATCCTAGCATGGCCTCTTTGAGATCATTCCCAATCTCGGCAGCTTTGAGATGCGTGGACTTCAACTCCACAATTCTTCATCCAGTGTATTAAAGTGTATTCTTAGGGAAGGCAAAAAAGGGGTATCCCATGTGCCATGCTCAGTTGATTGGGCATAGTCTAATGAATGCAACAAAAATAGCTTATTTGAAATATCTATCATCTATCTGGGACGCGGTGGCTCAGTGGGTTAGGACGCTGAGCTTGTCGATCAGAAGGTCGGCAGTTTGGTGGGTCAAATCCCGAGTGCCGCGTAACAGAGTGAGCGCCTGTTACTCGTCCCAGCTTCTGCCAACCTAGTAGAAAAATAGGGACCACTATGGTGGGAAGGTAACAGCGTTCCGTGCGCCTTTGGCGTCTAGTCATGCCGGCCACCTGACCATGGAGACGTCCTTGGACAAATGCTGGCTCTTTGGCTTTGAAACGGAGATGAACACTGGCCCCTAGAGTTGGAAACGACTAGCACGCATGTGCAGGGGAACCTTTACCTTTACCTATCATCTATCTATCTATCTATCTATCTATCTATCTATCTATCTATCTATCTATCTATCTATCTATCTATCATCTGTCTATCTATCTATCTATCTATCTATCTATCTATCTATCTATCTATCATCTGTCTATCTTCTATCTATCTTCTATTTATATCATCTATCTATCTATCTGTCTATCTATCTATCATCTATCATCTATCTATTCACCTATCTGTCTATCATCTATCTATCCACCTATCTGTCTATCTATCATCTCTCTGTCTGTCTGTCTGTCTATTTATCATATCTCTCTCCATCCATCCATCCATCCATCCATCCATCCATTCCAGAGGCAATCATGTCTGCAGGATTATAATAGATTTTGGAAACAGCTACCAACTCTTCGTCCTCTCCCAGGTCTCTGGTAGATTAAAACTGCTGATAATCATCTTCAATTATGGATTCTCTTCTCTGCAACACATTCTCCATGCTGTCCCAGTAGATGCCAGGAAATTGTAGTCACTTCTCAGCCAAACTCCAAGGTCAAGAGTGCCTCCTCTCCTGCTTAAATTATGGGATGCAGCTACTGGCTAGTCTAGTCCCTTAGGGCATGCCTTCCTCTTTGTTTCCATCATAGCGGGCAACGTGACGCAGACAGTGAGCAAGGGCTGTGAATCCAGTGTGGTGTGCGATGATTCAAAAACCCACTTGAATATGGGGAACCAGAAAATCCTTCAAGGAAGTTTGGTTTGCTGTGCGACGGATGCTTGCAAAACAGTCATCCCGTCATGTAAGTGCATATGTTTTCTTGACATCTCTCTCAATATTTGCTTTTTTTCTTTTTAATGTACAAGCCAATCAACCACCAGCTTTAAACCCTCCCCCCCGCCCCCGCCAATGCTTTACAGAACAAAAGTCAACCAATGGATGAAAAATAAATTCCTCCTTAGGACCTGGTAGAAAAACACCAGTCTCCTCCAGAGGGGAAGAAAACTTTGGGAAATCTGGAAGACAGCCACATCTGCCCACCCCAGGTCCACCCCAGTTTAAACATCTGGCTGACTGTGCAATGAACTATAATAATAATCCAGGCTAAGCATCTGACTGACTGTGCAACCAGCCATACATACTGTATTACATTTATATGCTACCCAGCTCTGGGAGGTTTACAAAGGTTAAAACATTTTGGAAAAATGAAGAACAATACAGCTCCCCCCCCCAAAAAAGTAGCATAAGATAAAAGTACAATGATGGCAAAGAAAATAACCGGGGGGGGGGGGCAGGAGAGAACCAAAAGGTAGTAAGAGGCTTGTTGTTGTTAGCTGCGAAGTTGTGTCTGACCCATCGCGACCCCATGGACAATGTTCCTCCAGGCCTTCCTGTCCTCTACCATTTTCTGGAGTCCCTTTAAGCTCATGCTTACTGCTTCAGTGACTCCATCTAGCCACCTCATTCTCTCTCATCCCCTTCTCTTGCCCTCAATCTTTCCCAGCATTAGGCTCTTCTCCAGTGAGTCCTTCCTTCTCATTAGGTGGCCAACGTATTTGAGTTTCAGCTTCAGGATCTGGCCTTCTAAAGAGCAGTCAGGGTTGATCTCCTCTAGGACTGACCAGTTTGATTGCCTTGCAGTCCAAAGGACTCGCAGGAGTCTTCTCCAGCACCATAGTTCAAGTAAGAGGCTACCCCTTTCCAAAAGCCTGGGAGAATTTGGCCCAGTCACTTATTTAGATCTCCCTCCCACTCTTGAGTGTTAAGCTCTCTGGGAATCTTCTCACCCTCCCCGCTTCTGTTTTCAGTACCACCAGCAGAGACTAAGGCCAACGGACGGCGATGCCCTGCCTGCTTTTCTGAGACGGGCTCATGCAAGAAAGAATTGACGAATTGTACTGGAGAGGAATATTACTGCTTCTACCTGTTTATGCGTTCCTATGCAGGTGAGTCCCATTTCCCGTGCAAAGGGGCCCGTGAGCATCATTTGATGGCTGGCATCAAGCACGGGAAATCAGGGTTCCAGTCAGTTCAAAGGAATATATATTCATGGGTGGATTGCAGGCTTGAGCTCTCTACAAGAATCTGAACTACTAACCGTCAAAGCAAGTTGGCGGTAGATAGAGTCGATGGAATTCAAGGAGGGCTGGAGTTAGATCTTTGTGGGCACAAAGGGACTTGAGATTGATGAAGTGTTTGACCTCTCCCTTGGCCTCAGCCTGGTCATATCTGGATTGCGTCTAACCTGAGGTAGCTATTGGATTAGGAACAGTGGTGGGATTCAGCTGGTTCACACTGGTTCAGCAGAACTGGTAGCTAAATTTTGCTGCATTCAGAGAACTGGCTGGCTTCCAGAAGTCCAGTCTAGGCCTGGGAGGCTTGGAGGAGGCCTCCCAGGCCTAGAACGGCCCACCGGAAGTGCGTGGATACCACTTCTGGAAGTCCGTTCTAGGCCCAAGCCTGCATCAAATAAGAGAAGCAGTTGTTCAGGTATTTGAATTCCACCACTGATTAGGAAGGATTCCCATCTCTCCATGTGTACTTGGTACTTTGCGTTCCCCTTCTCCCCATCTTTTAACAGTATCTATTACCATTATTTTCTGCTCTATTGTTCTGATGCGTAATGTGTAGTCCTCGTCTTACAACTATTCATTTTAGTGACCATTCCAAGTTACAACGGCACTGAAAAAAGGGACTTATGGCCGTTTTCCACCTTAAGACCACTGCAGTGTCCCCTGTGATCATGTGATCAAAATTCAGACACTTGGCCACTGGCATGTATTTATGACGGTTGCAGTGTCTCGGGTCATGTGATCACCTTTTATGACCTTCTGACGAGTAAAGTCAATGGGGAAGCCAGATTGACTTAACAACGATGTTTCTAGCTTAACCACTGCAGTGATTCACTTAACAACTGTGGCAAGAAAGGTCATAAAATGGAGCAAGCATTAAAAGCTGTTTTGCTTAGCAATAGAAATGTTAGGCTCTGTGTGGTCATACGTCAAGGATCAGCTCTAGTACTTTTAATGTTTGTAAGTTGCCCATTGTCATCTCTGGACAGGATGGACAATAGATAGATAGATAGATAGATAGATAGATAGATAGATAGATAGATAGATAGATAGATAGACATATAAAGAAAAATGATAGATAGATAGATGGACGGACGGACGGACGGATGGACGGACGGACGGACAGACAGACAGATAGATAGACAGACAGAAAGATACATAGATAGAATGATAGATAGATAGATAGATAGATAGATAGAAAGAAAGAAAGAAAGAAAGAAAGAAAGAAAGAAAGAAAGAAAGAAAGAAAGAAAGAAAGAAAGAAAAGAAAGAAAGAAAGATGATAGACATAGAAAGAAAAATGATAGATAGATAGATGGATGGATGGACGGTCGGTCGGACAGACGGACGGACGGACGGACAGACAGACAGACAGACAGACAGACAGACAGGCAGACAGACAGACAGATAGATAGATAGATAGATAGATAGATAGATGATAGAAATGCAGATGGTAAGCTAATAAAAGGTTATTGAGGCCAAGCTGACTTCACCCACTTCCATCTGTCTCTGGTTCTGTTGATTAATTTTGACCTAATGGAGGGAAACGGGTTGAAGACTAACTAGAGGCGTAGGTGCTCCCATCAGATTGCCTATTTTCTCTTCCATGTCCAGAAGGAGAGCTCTGGGACTCGATCATGGAAGGCTGCACCACCAAGTCAACGTGCCACGCCATCAGTGATGGGTACTTAGCCATCCTGGAACGTCGTAACACCGTGGTTATAACTTCCAGATGTTTACTGGCTACTTCGATGGGGGTTTACTCTTGGGAATTCCATCCCTTGAATTTTGCCGGGTTCCTGTTTCTGAGAGTCTTCCTCTAAAAGACATTTGCTACCGGGCTGCCTCAGTTCTGCCATGGAAGGATTGACTTATGTAGGCTTCCTTCTTGCCCCTACAGTGCCTCAAGGGGCAGTGAACTTCCCTCTTTGTCTTGTGTCTCCGCTTTCTTCTGTAAAAATAAACGACACGTTTAAGCAAAGAGGTATTGTCCCGTTGGGTTTTAATCGACTCTGGGGAAAATTAGAGAACGCCGAGATTCTTGAACTCGATCCGTTGAGATCTCGGATATGATTTCAAAAGGAATGGGACATTCCTCCCCATTTTTTCCTCAAGCAGAGGCAAAGAGGTGCTTTGAAGCGCACACAGGAGAACATCCAGACCCTGTGTCTGTGATTCTCTACGCAGCCCAGAATTGTGCTGCAGCTGAGAGACCAGTCATGCAATCCTGAAAACAACAACAACCAAGGGCGTTAAGACCTTTACATGTCCGATGGGGGCGCTACGTGGAATTTTAGACTTTCATGAAGGCGATATTAGCCTTTTAGTGTGGCATCCATGCCTCTCTCTTTTTTTTTTTTTGGACTCGATATTTCTACAAACCAATATGTCTAATAAAACAGCCTCTACTTTAGAGGTTTAGGAAAGCGTGTGTTTCCTTTGAGCCAAAGGAAACCAGCTGTTTCCTTGCTTTGGTGCACAAAATTAGCCCTTTCATGTATCCAGTGCTGCAAGTATTAAGGAAATAAATCCCTGCCAAAAGGGGGGGGGGGAGACCCAGGATGACTTAAAGGTGTCTTATCTTTTCTGGCTTCTAATGAATGCCTTTTCATTGCAATCTGACACATCCCACACAATGAACGCATGTATTCTTTGCTCTGTACAGGTGGCCCTCGACTTAACAAGAGTTCATTTAGTGACCCCTCAAATTTATGGCACTTTAAAATGAGACTTAGGAACCTGTCTCGCACTTATGATCATTGCTGCGTCCCCATGGTCGGATGATCAAAATTCAGAAGCTCGACAACTGACATGTACTTATGATGGCTGCAATGTCCCTGGGTCATCGGGTCACTTTCGCCGACCTTGCCACAAGCAAAGTCAATGGGGAAGCCTGATTCACTTCACTGAAGAGGTTCCAGAAGGCAGGAACCATGATAGAACAGGCTCTTGTTCTGGGGTCCCTCCCCCCCCCGATGGCAGGCTTTACTAGGTGGAGTCTAGACGAGCATGCATCTCTGGCTGGGTCTGGTGGGTTTAGAGGCGGTCCCTGAAACAACCAGCTCCATGCCATGATGGGTTTGTAGGCAACTACCTGTACTTAAATGAACTCATGTTTTATCGTGAATTATTTTAACTTTTATTATTAAAGTGGAACATTTGACAGGGTTGGCTATGGTTAACTGGGCCTACAAGCATAATCAAAATCAATGAATCAATTAATGAACCAATCAATTCACCCCCAGCCCCCCCACACAGATCCTCCCTCTCTCTCTCTCTCTCTCTCTCTCTCTCTCTCTCTCTCTCTCTCTCTCTCTCTCTCTCTCTCTCTCTCTCTCTCTCTCTCTCTCTCTCTTCTGTCTATCTGTCTGTATCTATCCACTATCTCTGTTAATCTATCTATCCAGTGCTTTTTTTTGTAAAAAAAAAAGGTGCCGGAATTCACACACATCATACAACCCGCCTTGCCTACCCTACAAGGTTCCATCCAAAAAAAGTGCCGGAACTCCGTTCTGAGTGTTCTATGAGAAAAAGATCTATTTATCGATCTATCTATCTATCTGTCTGTCTGTCTGTCTGTCTGTCTGTCTGTCTGTCTGTCTGTCTGCCTGCCTGCCTGTCTGTCCATCCATCATCTATCTATCTATCTATCTATCTATCTATCTATCTATCTATCTATCTATCTATCTATCTATCTATCTATCTATCTATCTCCATCTCCATCTCCATACCTACCTACCTATGTATTATCTCTCACTCTCTCTTTCTCATCTCCACTCACCCACCTTTCTCTTTCTCTCTCTCTCTCTCTCTCTCTCTCTCTCTCTCTCTCTCTCTCTCTCTCTCTCTCTCTCTCTCTCTCTCTCCCCCCTCCCCCACCCGACTTACAAATCTGTAGGCTACTTAAAAATAAAAGTACTGTCCCTTTAAGTGCAATGGAACCTGACAGATGACAGTTACATCAGTTAAAAAGACAAGAAGCCCTGTGCTGAAAGGATTGAACAAGGAGAAATGCCAAAAACCATCTGTTAATAATGGTTAGATACGTTACTTGTTCTTCCCAAACAAAATTCTCCTCCATCTACAAGTAGCCAGCCAGCCAAATTATGATTTGGCTGGCTGATCATATATACAGGTAATATATGATTAGATTCACAATCTAAGACTGATAATTCAAGTCCTAAGCAAGGACCTAAGAATTATTAAGATAGTTTCTGAGAATATAGGCAGTTCCGAGCAGGTTATGGTTTTGCAAAATTAAGGTGTTCAGATCTGATCCGTTCAAAATATCCAAATATCAGGAGAGTGCTTTAGGTATTGCTCCACGGGCTCCAATCACAATTGTTGTTTTTCCCCCCTTATAAGTATTCAACTTAAATAGTTCTGAGATTGTTTAATAGTTTTTGAGATTGCTTTTCTTCAATTCTAGAAACATCTGGCATAAAAACATCAACAAACTGAACTCTATTCATTGACCGTTATAACAGGTATGTTATGAACACAATGCCTGAAGTCCCATAAGATCTTAACCTGCCCATAAGTCAGAAACCTGACAGCTCATTTTCCAAAACCTTCTTAATTAGATGGGGGCCAATAATTCTTGCAACATCCAAATCCAAAAACCTTTGGCAACATTCCCAATGAATGATTTTGACCTCTTGGTTATGATGCGGCTTCTTGTCTGTTGGTGAAATTTTTGTTGTAGTCACTAATCAGATGATTAATTGTCTCATCTTTTTTCACCACAGAGGGTGAAATTACTGTCCTTGTTACGTGTTGAATTTTGGCTTTGCCCTCCATTGACAAAGCTTGTTCTTGAGCTGCTAAAATAAAGCCTTCAATTTCTTTCTTTAACATTGTCTATGGAGATTCTCAGTCCTCCAGATCGTGGTTGTCCCAAAGGCGCTTTTTCAAGAGGGAACTGGACTTCCTTTGTTTTTTCTCGGAAGACATTTCGCTTCTCATCCAAGAAGCTTCTTCAGCTCTTTAACATTCTTAACCAATTCCATGTGGGGTTTTTATTGGCTATTCCAATACTCCAGGGCTGTCAAACTGCTGGCCCGCGGGCTGACTGCATCATGCAGAGGCCATGCCCACCCCAGCTCCAGCAATGTGAAAAAAGTCACGATAAGCCGCAACACGTCACGTGACGCGCCGAGGTTGACACTTGTGCAGTGATAGTCTTTGACTGTAATAAAGCCTGGAATTTCCACTGTAAATGATGATTTGGCAGTGATTGTTAAGTGAATGTAGTGGTCATTAAGTGAATGTGGCAGTCATTAAGCAGATCGATGTATTCCTGTGTTTTTTGTTGGAAACTGGCTGAAAGGCTAGAAAGCTGCAAAAATAGGAAGGAAGGAAGATCATAATCATAATAGTAAAGTTGGAAGGGACCTTGGAGGTCATCTAGTCCAACCCTCTGCTCACCCTATACCATTTCAGACAAATGGCTGTCCAGTCTTTTCTTAAAAACTTCCAGTGTTGGAGCATTCACAGCTTCTGGAGGCAGGTTGTTCCGCTGGTTAATTGTTCTAACTGTCAGGAAGTTTCTCCTTAATTCTAGGTTGCTTCTCTCCTTGATTAGTTTCCATCCATTGAGAGGAAGCCACTAGGAAGTCAGAAGCTCTTCCTGCTCCCTCTGTTTCTGCCGCCCCCCCAGGTTTTGGTCATTTGTCTAGTAAAGATTAAAACATAGAAAACCCACCACATATAACCCCCACAGCCGAGGATTTGTTCCTTTTTCTGACAATATGCACATACATTGAAATTTTTCCCCTGCCCAACTTAACGTACTAATTAGTTCAAGTTCTGTACTAATGAAATAGCAAAGAATAATGGCTCTCAGTTCCCCATTGCAAACTTACCACTAGGTAGCAGCAAAGGCCTATAGGAAACATGAACTGAAATACAGTACAAGTAATCGGGAGCCCAACATCTCTGTTGCTAAGCAAGACGGTGGTTTAGTGAATTTTGACCCATTTTTTTTACTGCCCTTGTTTGCCACAGTTGTTAAGCGAATCACTGTTAGTAATACTGTTGTAAAGTGAATCTGGCCTCTCCATTGACTTTGCCTGTCAGAAGGTCTCAAAGGCTTGATCACATGACCCCGAAATGCTGCAACAGTCATAAGTATGAACCGGTTGCCAAGCATCTGACTTTTGATCATGTGACCAAGGGGATGCTGGGACGGTCGAAAGCACGAAAAACAGTCCCAAGTCACTTTTTTTTAAAAAGTGCCGTTGTAACTTTGAATGGTCGCTAAATGAACTGTTGTGGTTCTTTAATGCGTGTACTACTTATTTAGCTGCTTCCTGAGGACATCATCACTGGGGCCTCTGAGGATTCATCACAAGAAGATGGCCTCCCTAAGGCCGGAAGACATTCCGGTTTTTCTAAAGCTTTTCTTTTGCTTTGCGCTTCTGGCAAAAGGTAAAGAAAGTCTTTACTCGATGCTTAGTTGTTTAGTTGGACAAACGGAAGGAGATCCAAGCTGGAGCAGGTGTACAGCCATGCTTCCTAATCATTTTAAGTTGTGTGGACTTCAACGCCCAGAATTCCTCAGCCAGCACGCTGGCTGAGGAATTCTGGGACTTGAAGTCCACACGTCTTAAAATGGCTTAGATTGGGCAATTCTGGTGTACAGGCTGATATATTCCCACCCCCACCCCATAAAATACCCTAAAGGGGCATCATTCAACTATATTGGACCAAGATGAGATAGTAAGGCGTGGGAGTAACTGCCAGCCTTTGATCTTTAATTTAGGATTCTGTGATTCTTGGGTAATCACAGTGTGGCCAGAACAAACACAACAAACCACAAACTCCCTATGTCTAATTTGGCATTTTCTCGGGCTCCCAGGTCCAGGCTTCAAAAAAAGAAAGAAAAAAGAAACCTTGAAAAAAAGTATTTGTCAAGGTTTCAATCGACAGAGACAGAACAAGCAGAACTCCGAGGCTTGCAAATTCCTCATATCCCACCCCCAAAGCTATGCAAGCAACTATGTTTCCCCACTCCGCTTGTGGGTGGGCTTTTCAGGAAACGCCCAGCCTGCAGTCTCAGAAGCAGCCGATGACCTTGGTTCCCATAGGAGAAAGACTGAGAGAGGAAGTCTGTTTTGTCTAGCACAGACATGTCAACCTCGCGACCTCACGTGACGTTGCGCAACGTATCGGGACTGTTTTGCCATTGCTGGGAATGGGGTGGGTGCGGCTTCCACGTGATGCATCTGGTCCACGGGCTGGCAGTTTGACAGCCGGCAGTTTGACACCCCTAGTCTAACACAACACCTGGCAAGCCCCCTCCCTCCGCGCAATGTGGCAATTAGGAATGAGAAGGAAAAGAAAGATGGCTGCAGCCATTCTAAAGTTGACAGTATTTTTATTATTACCTCGGGGTAACTCTGGGTGGCTAGCGATCGTTAAAAAAAGAAAAACCACATGAACTAAAAACATAAAAAGTTAATACAAAATCCGATTAAAAAAAAGAGGAGAGGGCGGGAGCTGAACGGATGTGAAGGTTGTTAACCAATCAATCTAATTTTAATTTAAACATCATCCCAGTAAACATTGGCACTTGGATGGATCTATGCTTGTTAATTAAACAGACGCTTTCTGGAAAGGCCACTTTAACCAACTTCTGGGAGGCCAGTGGGACTGGAGAAATAAAAATATCTTTAAAAAATGGAATAGAAATATAGACGTAAATATAAAATAAGCCATGCTATATTTGAATATAAATATGAAGTGGTTCTTATAACGTGCTGAAAGAATGGTTGGATTTTTCACCTGAGTAACAATACTGGATGCAAATACAACCTCGGGAGGATGCACCCTCATCATACAGACTTCGTAATTTGTTCATCTTTCCTTCTGGAAATTTCCATAGCCACGATTAAGCCAAAATGCTTCCCACCTGCCATCTCTCCCATGGAAGCAGGGTTCCCCATGCACAAACTCTCTTTTAACTCTGATCCCACTGTATTTCCTAAGGTCCCTTCTTGGGCATCCATGGTGTGAGGAAGTAGTCCCATAAAAGTCAAGATGGCTGTCCCAAACATGAGGTCAAAACTCTACTCATTTTGACACCTCTGTAGAAGGAGTGGGAGCTTCAACTGTGCAAACACAACCACTGCCTGGACATTTTTGAACCTCCTCTGAGGGTGTTGCTGAAAAGGCCCTCATGGCCTCAGTGGGAAATAAACACATGAAAATAAGAGAAATATAATCATACATCAGTTTGAGAGCAATGTTTCTCAGCCTCAGCGGCTTGAAGGCGGGTGGACTTCAACTTCTGGGAATTGAAGTCCACCTGTCTCCAAGCCGCTGAGGCTGAGAAACACCGCTCTAGAGCAACCCACAACTTGAATAAACCAGCAGACAAACAAACAATGAACACTACCCATATATCTTCTTGCCCTTCGTACTATTTCTACTTTTCCTACCACGGCCCTGTGGATCACCGCTAGGAGCAAGAATTTATATTCTCGGCAGGTTCAGGATGTGGGCCTTGTGGTGCCCATGGCTCAAACACACCAGTTTGTATCCGTCTTTATTTTCCTGTTTTCAAGGTGGTTGCTTGCAATGTGAAATCTGCATGAGCAACAGCACTTCCTGTACGGGTCCCAAGCAGAACTGCACTAAAAGGGACACCTGCGTCATTGCAATTACGCTGTCTACTATGGGTCAGTGCAAGGATCTACGAAGCAAGAAAAGAGTGTGGGTGGGTGGGGGGTGGTGTGTCAGTGGGTGGATGGGAATTCCCAACTGTAGCAAAGCAATCTCTGCTTGTTGTGCGGCTGGAAAATTCTCCACTGTATTTCCCAGAGTGAGAGTTCAGGAAAGTTCAAAGCTGCTTATCAAAGCGCTCTCTCTCTCTCTCTCTCTCTCTCTCTCTCTCTCTCTCTCTCTCTCTCTCTCTCTCTCTCTCTCTCTCTCTCTCTCTCTCTCTCTCTCTCTCTCTCTCTCTCCCTCCCTCCCTCCCTCCCTCCCTCCCCCCCTCCCCCTCTCTTTCTCTCTCCCTCCCTCCCCCCTCTCTTTCTCTCTCCCTCCCTCCCTCCCTCTCCCTGTCTCTCTCTCTCTCTCTCTCTCTCTCTCTCTGTGTCACACACACACACACACACACACACACACACACACACACACACACAGCCTCTTCCAGTGTTAGTCTCTGCTACTGTCAGCCTCCCACTCTTCACTCAAGATGCATAGTGGGGTCAGAAGCCTTTGCACAGCATTCTAAGCTTGGTTAATTTTACCTTTGCTAAGTTGTAATAGAGGAGAATATTTGTAGCTCAGGGTTGAACTGTGAGCTTCTTGGTGCTCTCTGAGCTTAGTGGTGTTCTTGCAGATGTTTCATTACCCAGCTAGGGAACATCATCAGTGCACTGGTAATGAAATGTCTGCAAGAAAACCACCAAGCTTAGAGAACACCAAGACCCTTCATTTGTTAAGTTCCTCCTCCTCCTCCTCCTCCTCCTCCTCCTCCTCCTCCTCCTCCTCCTCCTCCTCCTCCTCCTCCTCCTCCTCCTCCTCCTCCTCCTGACCATTAGAACAATTAACCAGTGGAACAACCTGCCTCCAGAAGTTGTGAATGCTCTAACACTGGAGGTTTTTAAGAAAAGACTGGACAGCCATTTGTCCGAAATGGTATAGGGTTTCCTGCCTGAGCAGGGGGTTGGACTAAAAGACCTCCAAGGTCCCTTTCAACTCTGCTTATTCTATTCTATTCTATTCTATTCTATTCTATTCTATTCTATTCTATTCTATTCTATTCTATTCTATTCTATTCTATTCTATTCTATTCTATTCTATTCTATTCTATTCCCCCCCTCATGCATATTGTGTGAAGCAGCCCATTAGATTAGTTTATCTTTCAATATCTCAACCTAACATAACATTCAGGATTCAGTAATCGAATTGGTTGTGGGAACAAAGTCAGTTTGAACACAGAGCAGGTCCATGAAACATGTCGCTCAGGCAAATGCCATCTTCCTCGTCCCTAGGCAAGGCATTTTTCCAATCCCCTGAAACAGTGTTTTATTTTCTCCTCTGACTTCCACTGTAGATAACGTCCCTCAGTACAATATCATGAAAAGTTGTGGCGTTTCCGCTTCGTGTGACACGTCCGAGATGTACTATCAAGTGGGGGATGGACAAATGTTCCACCACAAACTGTACTGCTGCACAGAGGAAGCCTGCTCCAAAATTACGCCAACATGTAAGAGTTGCTTTAGACTAAGGATTTTAGCTCTACTTGTCAGCTCAAATAACATCCACGATAGATCACAGGTAGGCAACCTTTAATGCAGCGGTTAAGGCAGCAGCTAGAAACCGGGAAACTGGGAGTTCTAGTCTCAGTTCAGGCACAAAGCCAGCTGAGTGAGCTGGGCCAGTCACTTTATCTTAGCCCTAGGAAAGAGACAATGGCAAACCACCTCTGAAAAGCCTTGCCAAGGAAACCGTGAGGCCTTGTACAGGCGATCGCCAGGAGTCAAGAATGACTCAAAGGGATGAAAAAAGGGTGGTGGTGGGGGGGGAGAAGCAAGCTTTGGGCCGTTAAGTGGCTCTTCGTGAATTTTATGCAGCTTAATTTGAAAAGCTGTCAGTGACTTTTGGTACCACACCACATGCGTTGCTGGAGAGCTAACGGCTCTCCAGCAACCCCAGACAGGATGTCTCTGGTCCTGCAATTGGTCAACCTCGGGCAGCAGGCACAGGTTCAATCTGATTGGTTGCTACCATAGGGTTTGGCTATATATTGTGGCGGGGTGCGCCCCAAGTCCTAGTACAGTTCCAGCTTGAATAAAAGAATGAGTTTCTCTGTACTCAGCTGTGTGTCTTCATTCCTGCTCACCAGAGCCCACGACTTAACAACTTTCATACACAACTCAGGACGGCAACTATATCTAAGGCTCCTTCCTTCTCCTATTTTCTCCATTACATCAACCCTGTGAAGTGGGTTGGTCTGAGAGAGACTGACCTGGCCCCAAATCACCTAGGTGGGACTAGAACTCACTGTCTCCCAGATTCTAGCCTGCTGCCTTAAACAAAAAGCCAGACTGGCTCTCTCTGTGTGTTTCTCTGTGTCTTTCTCTGTTTAAGTACTGTACGACCCCGCCCCCAACCCCAAAAATACAAGTCAAGATGGCACCCACAGCTATATGGCACATGTAAAAGGGATGGGGCTTCAATCACATGGTTGTAGCGCCTACCTTGATTTTGGGGGACCCTCCCTGTGTGGAGAAGGCTGGTGAGATGGAAGGAAGGGGAAGGGAGGGAGGGAGAAAAGGGAAGGGAAGAGAAGGGAAGAGAAGGGAATGGAAGGGGATTCTGTTAGGCAGGATTATTTAAGAAGAACATTGTATTGAAAACAGTAATTATATGCTGATCTTGTCACTTCAAACAGCCGCTTCAAACGAACGGTTGTAAGCTGTACATGTATGCTCGACTCTGAATGAAGCTTACCCCAGTTTTGACTATAAATTAGCTAAGAATCCTTGAATCCTCTTCTTTCAGTGCCAGAGTTACACAAAGACCCCAAAGGGAAAAAGTGCCCTGCTTGCAACAGCGTGAGGAAACCCTGCACAGAGGACAAAGTGGAATGCTATGGCAACGATGCTGAGTGCTTTACTCTAACTATGAACCTGACTGACGGTAATGCTTTCGTTTTCCAAGCAGATGGGTTAGAATTGCCCAAGATCTAGGACCAGTGGTGGGATTCAAATACCTGAACAACCACATCTCTGCGTGGAGCAGGCCTGGGCCTCTGAGGCCTAGAACGGACTTCCGGAAGTGGCATCCACGCACTTCTGGCAAGCTGTTCTAGGTCTGGGAGGCCTCCTCCAGGAAGCATTGTGCATTCAGCTGGTTCTCCCAAAGTCAGCAAAATTTAGCTACTGGTTCTGCTGAACTGGTGTGAACCGGCTGAATCTCCCCACTGTCTAGGACCCATACCTCGTGAGGGATTGAACAATTTGGCAAGCCATTCTAGCTGAATGATGGTGGAAGCTGGAGTACGTTTGGGCTACTTAAAGGGGTCGCTCAAAGCCCCACTGAAATAAATAGGCAGCCTGGAACAAACTGTAGATCGGTATTTCTCCATCTTGGCAACTTTAAGATGTGCGGACTTCAACTCCCAGAATTTCCGTGTGTGTGTGTGTGTGTGTGTGTGTGTGTGTGTGTGTGACACACACAGAGAGAGAAGGAGAGAGAGAGAGGAAAAGAGAGACAGAGTGAGAGAAGGAGTGAGAGAACAAGTGACAGAAAGAGAGACAGATTAAGAGAAAGTGATAGAACAAGTCTGTGTAAGAGAGAAATAAACAGAAAGAAAGAGGGAGAAAGAGAAAGAGGGAAAGAGAGACAGAGAGAAAGAGAGTGAGACAAAGAGGGTGAGAACAAGTGAGAGAAAGAAAAAGAAAGAGATGATGGGGACAGTATGATAGTTATTTGAGTTTTGCTGCTAGACTTTTTGTCACAGGTACTTTTAACTAGACCCAATTTGGTGGGCTGAAGACACAAAAGAGCCAACAATTCTTGGATGGTCCCTAGAAGACACCCACAAGGATTTGCATACTCACATATTATTGCTCAGCTCACACTCTTCTCCACAGCTACTCCTACTATTAACTCCTTGCGAATACTGCTGGAAAAAAACCCCCTTTCTGGCTGTTTTTAACTTCTGCACGCAAACACACATCTCCTTTGCTTCTCCGCCTCCACCCCCACCCCCACCTTCAGCTTTTTCACAGCCTACCTTTTATAGTCAATTTTGTGGTGCTGGCTGGGCAGATGCTGAAAGAGACAGGGACACACACACACACACACACACACACACACACAGAGGCCTGGAGGATCATTAGGTCAGTCCCTGTGGGAGCCGTGTTCAAGTTCTGATAAATCTTGGCTCTTCCGCTATTTGATACCCTTCTGTTCTTCCCATTCAGATGGAGAAGCTACCCACCACATTATGAAAGGATGCAGTTCCAAAAATATGTGCGCTATCATGGAAAGTGGCGAAGAGTCCATACTTCATAGCAACAAAATCAAGTGTATCTTCTCGGGGGCAACCCAAGTTCTGGCTTCCTTCCTGACGACTTTCTCCAGCCTTTGGATCCTGAAGTTACTTGTCTAAGTGAAATAAGCACAGGACTGGAGTGGCTCAGCTCTGCTCTGCAGTATTGCCTCCCTTACACTCCATATTCCATATTCCACAGCCTTCCTACGGTCTGTAGCTTCTGGGCTCGTAATTCACTTTTTTTCCCCCTACCCCTGTGGAGTTCAGTAAAAAAAATAAACTCCAGGTTTAAAACAAATGGGATTTGAATGTTTTGCTGCCTTTCCTTAGAATTTGGGCTGGGAGGAAGATTTAGATAGACGCACAAACACACAGCCGTTGCCTAGAGACCACAACCAAAAGCTCAGTGATTCAGTTGAAGGGAATTAGAAAATTAAATGAGCTTTTAAAAAAAAGAGTAATATATCTTATGGTTTTCCGCTGTCAGCTGTCCTTCTCTCCATTCCTTTCAGCCAGAATGGATGAATTGAGCAAATTACACACTCTGCCTTTTAGTGAGTTAAGCCCTACATGTGAGTAAGGCACTCCTTTGTGATAACAATTTTGCAAGGAAGAGTCTGCATCTGGAAAGGACTCGTGCCTTGCTGTTTTCTGAAACAACGTCTCATTTCTAGTTTGGCTTGCTAGTTTTGTCTCATTTGCTGCTCTGTTGGATTGCCATGCTAATACTTGTTGAAGGAAAAGTCTTCATCATGGTTCAGTCCAAGCCGGGAATAATCAAAATGGGGACTGCTTTAGAAAGAAGGTTGCAGTTTATTGAACAGGAGAGCCAGACAGGAAGATGGCTCTGGAATTAAAGAGAGGGAGCACATGTAGGGAGTGGTTTTTTTATACCCTCTGGGGCTCTTGAGGGTGTTTCTTGTTCCTGTTTGAGGCTTCGTATTTCCTGTGTCATGTATTTTGACCTGAGTCTGGGTGTGCCCCTTGACATCTGTGGGTTAATCCTATTATGTCCTGTGTTAGAGTTTGGGTGGGGTATGTAGATTTTAGGTCTCTTTGTCTTCTTAATCTTCTAGTTGTGGGTCTCCAACCTTCCTGAATGGTTTACATCTGCATTTCTACAGAGCTGTTACATCTGTTTGGGGGAGGGAGACTTGGGGCTATTAAGAAAAACTGGGCATGCTTTTCTGCCTCTTTAAGATCCTTTGAGGAAATATATTAAGGTCTACATCAATATCCTAACCCACCAGGGAACATATGGTAGCTGAGGGAAACATCTAAACCACCCAAAAGGGAACATATGGTGTCTCGGAGAAACACCCCCAAAGGGAACATACTAGCTACTTCTGCTTTCTTCCTTCTTATCTAGAGCGCGCCAGCTTTAAAGGGCAAAGTCTTTATCTTATGTGTGTCAGCTTTGCTAGGAGACTTGCAAATATATATATTATCAAGCAAAACTTCAGAACCCCTGCCCATCAGATCCATCTTTCCTTTTCGGCAACTCCGAACTTTTGCTTACTAAATTATCCGAGGGGCTTTCAGCCTGGTTTTGAACCTCGTCGACTTTCTTAACGGGGTTCAGGGTGTAAATTTATCCAAAACACTTTTTTGGGGGGGGAAACTTCTCAAGCCGAATCTGGCATTCGTAGCTCCCAGTGGGGTTTAAAGCAGCAGGAATTTTTTTTTTATTTTTTTTTTGGAAGAAGGAATAACAAGAACTCTTCTGGCTGAAAAGCATTTACAGGAAAGGCCAAACAGTTACGAGCTGAAGCAAATTAGAAGCAGGATTCTGGCAAGCGCTGAGAGCAGAGCCATTCTGTAAACAGGAGGAGCAGTTGCTAATAATAACTGGGGAAGGGGTTGCAAGGGAAGCACTGACTTCAACTGGACTGCTGTGAGCTGCAGTGATGAACTGTTGCCAAAACTGACCGCACTATCTATGGAGCAAACTGTGATTCCCTTCCATATTTCCTAATGAGCCATTAAGCAAAAATACACCCACGCTCCAGGTTTGCAGTTGACTCATCGTGAAAGATGCATTCAAATGCAGCCATTCTTTCCACTTCTGCTTTGGATTTGAGCATCCAGCTTTCTTCCCCCCCCCCCACCGAAGTGGAATCCACCCCACCCCATCCCCGACCCTTTGTCAAATGAAGCTTGGATTTATGTGACATCAAAGCTGTTTAGAGGAAAGCAAAGATATTTCAGAGGGATCTGATCTGCAAAGCTGTTATCTCTCTCTCCCCCCCCCTCTCTTTTACACTAGTCTTCGTCATTCCAGAAAGAAGGGTGGGGTGCTTTAGACTAAGCTCCTCCCTTTATAGAGATGTTTTCCCCTCTGAAATTCTTGGCCAGATATAGACAGAGGTTTATGCTCGATTGTTCGTAAGCTTGGATCTCAAAGGACATCAGAGTCTGGTTCTCTCCAGGATCTCTTTCACGACAGCTGGTAAGTCATTTAGTCTCTTTGAGATGAGCATTTCCATGAGATAATGAAGTCTGAGCTTCCTATTATCACGAATAGTTCATGATAGTATAGCCCAAAGAATTAAGTGGCATATTCTTCAATTTGGGTGGAGTAGGCAGAGGCAAGCAATTTTCTTTTTCCAGAAGAGACTGCAAACTGCATGCAGTTCAACAAGATTTTCCTCGCTGTCACCTTGGCTTCTTCTAGCAAAGTAGCTAACGGATGTGTAAGGAGATTTACACTTTTCTGAGACAGTCATCTCTTCACCCAATTCCTGTTTTCCAGCTTTTCAATTAATTTTCCTGAGGATAATCTCAATACAATAAACAACCCCCCCCCTCCAAGCACTTTTTAAAACAGGAGACGGGGGGGGATTTTAGGCTAATAAAATAAAATTAAAAATAAATAATCGGAAAAATTTACATGCAGAAATTAGCAAAAGGGGGTGGGGGAATGACTGTCTAAACAGTCGTGTCAATTTGTAACCACAAAAAAACATGAAGCTTGTGCACAAGGTGGTTGAGAAGCAGAAATTTATTTTGTAAAAGAGAGAAAAGGGAGGAGGGGGGAGGGAGGGAGGGAGGGAGGGAGGGAGGGAGGGAGGGAGGGAGAGAGAGATACTAAACTTTTAGTTAATTGGATTTTGGCATAGTGTTGCAGATATTTCTCCCCATGTTCTCATGCCACCCAGTACAAAAATAATTACTGAGTTAATAAAGTGAGCACTCTTTCTTTGTTTGTTTGTGAAGCAAAATCCACCAATTTGAGTGGCTCCTACTTACATTTGTCTTAGTTTGGGCACTAAAGAGAATGATTGGCACCTTTAACAAGTTGGCACTTTTAACAGGTTGGCGAAGAAAAGGGTTTTCCTTCAAGACGAGATTTTCCTTTTTACCTCTGTGCCTAATTCATCAATATGCAGCTTCTGGTGGGTCTCTTCTTCTTCTCCGTCTTCTTGACTACAGGTATGGATAGGGTTGTCCTCCGGGAGTGGGTGGATGGGTGGGGTGAGGGGATTGTCAGTGGATCTAAGGAGGATCCTTAGATGATCCTCACTTGGGGCGAGGGATTTCCTAGGGATTGCGAAAAGCCTTGAGAACGATGGAGCGCTCTGCTTGAAAAACTGGTTGTAGAGTCAGAATACAGAGCAAGGTTTATCGAAAAGTATACAAGTCAAGATAGGGACGCGGTAGCTCAGTGGGTTAGGATGCTGAGCTTGTCGATCAGAAGGTCGGCAGTTTGGCGGGTCGAATCCCGAGGGCCGCGTAGCAGAGTGAGCGCCTGTTACTCGTCCCAGCTTCTGCCAGCCTAGCAGTTCGAAAGTACGTAAAAATGCAAGTAGAAAAATAGGGACCACTACGGTGGCAAGGCAACAGCGTTCTGTGCGCCTTTGGCATCTAGTCATGCCGGCCACATGACCACGGAGACGTCCTCGGACAAGCGCTGGCTCTTCGGCTTTGAAACGGAGATGAGCACCGGCCCCTAGAGTCGGAAACGACTACCATGCATGTGCGGGGGAACCTTTACCTTTTACCTTTATACAAGTCAAGAGAGAACTTGCCACACTCCTGGTCCTTTCATGTAATCAGGTTTGCTCTGGACTAATCATTAAGCCAAATAAGTGTTTGCTTAGGAAAGTAAGGAAAACAGGTGCCATAGATATTTTTTCCCCGTAGTTATACATCCTTAACTAGTCCATTGCCACACTTCACTGTATTCAGTTCCCCCCCCCCACAACTGTCTCTATCTACTGTGTTTCCCAATTGAAACTATGGTTAAGGGTCTCCATACATTGTGTAATTAAAGAGTTTTCATCACTTCTGGTGGCTGTTAGTTGCTGTTCTGCCAGTTCGTCTGTCTGTCTGTCCTACGTAGTGGCTGTCGCAGTCCTTTACAATGTATGTTATCAATGACTCCTGTTTTTTTTTCCCCTCTTCTGGGGCGGCTGGGTCTTTTGGTTCACTGGCTGTTGATGGGCGGTCTTCTAGAATTGCTTTATCATCGCCTTTCTGATGGGAAACGGTCCAGCTAATTCCAATTCATTGGCAATAAGCAGACAGCTGGAGAGTTGCTCTATTAATTGCGTGAGAACAGGGTGTTCCTTAGAGCAGGAAGCAAACGCTACCAAGCAAGCATTTTGTCCTATTATCATCAACTTTCCTGTGGAACAATCAACAGTCAATTTAGGAAAGGCTTCCTTCCTCCCTAGGTCTAACTTGCTACTTGCCCCAGGAATTTCGGCAGATTCCAAATGGGACAGAGGCGATTTGTTTTTGCTTTCTGTCTAACCTGTGCTTCTTCTTAATTATTCTTCCCCTCCCCGCCAGGATTTAGTAGCGTGCACCTCCTACACCTCACAATGGCTTCTGCTAAATTGTGCCTCTTCTAAGTTTACCTTAATACAAGCCTGATTGTGTCTCACCAATCCTCTCCACTGGCCAGCCTAGCTAAGGCTGTTGAGGGTCCTGGTTCGGTACAACGGCACTGGGAAAAGGTTTTTCACACTTACGACCATTGCAGCATCCCTCACGGTCACGTGGTCAAAATTCAGACGCTTGGCAGCTGACTCATATTTATGACAGTCGCAGTTTCCTGGGGTCACGTGATCCCCTTTTGCAACCTTCCGACAAGCAAAGTCAACGGAGGAGAGCCAGATTCACTGAACGACCGTGTGACTGACTTAACAACTGCAGTGATTTGCTTAGCAGTGATACGGCCAGAAAGGTCGTAAAAGAAATGTTTTAGCCACAGAAATTTGGGGCTCAGTTGTGGTCATAACCTGTAATATCGAAAGGGTTTTGGATTCCTTATCCCTGCCCTACTTTCTTAACTCCCCCCCCCCACTTTTTCCTCCCTCTCCAGGTAGTTCCTTGATGTGTGAACTTTGTACCTCACAAGGTTCAGATTGTACTGGTACGAAGCAAGAATGTTCTTCGAAGAATGGTGTCTGCATGACTTTGACGACTGAAGTTAGTGCAGGTAACTAGGACTAATCCTATTTTTCCCAGCAAGGGAATAAATAACGTGGATCTTGCAAGCTACATAAATCTGATGGTTCCTCTGCCATCAGGTTGGAGAGGGTCTTTCAAGTCTTCCTACCATGCCCACCCACCACCAACACCGTATAATGAAGTCTGTCCACCTTCTTGCTGGACATCCTCTGTTTCTCTACTTTCCCCTGCATTGTGGCTTTCTCCAAAGAACTGGGTCTTCACATAATTGTCCATGACCATTTGAGCCTGGCCATGAACATAGTTCAGGAAGTCCTCAATATACAATAGTTTTGTTTGGTGCCACTTCAAAGTTACAGTGGCTCTGAAAAAAATGAGTTAAGACTGTTTCCCTCGCTTATGACTCTTGTAGCATTGCCTTGGTCACATAATCAAATGTCAGAAGTTTCGCAACTGACTCGTTTCGATGATGGCTGCAGTGTCCCAGGGTCATTAATTTTTTTATTTTATTTTATTTTTATTACATTTATATCCCGCCCTTCTCTGAAGACTCAGGGCGGCTTACAAGCTTAGCAGTACCCTTCATTCTATGTATGTGCCTGGTTATTAGGGCTTTCACACACACCCCAAGCGGCATTATTACAAAGTCAGCTTAATTGCCCCCAACAATCTGGGTCCTCATTTTACCTACCTCGGAAGGATGGAAGGCTGAGTCAACCTTGAGCCTGGTGGGACTCGAACCTGCAGTAATTGCAGGCAGCTGGTGTTACTTAAGGAGGCATTAGCCCACTGCTGCACCAAGGCTCTTAATGGGTCATGTGTGATCCCCTTTTGTAAACTTTTGAATTTCAGTGGGGAAGCCAGATTCACTTAACAGCTGCAGTGATTCGCGTAACAACTGTGGCGAGCATGGTTGTAAAATGGGGCAAATTCACTTAACAAATGTTCTCACTTAGCAACAGAAATTTTGGGCCCCAACTGCGGTCGTAGGTCAAGGACTGCATGTAAGAGATTCCTGTCCCTGCAGAATCACAGGCCATCCATGAAACAATACTTAACTAACTAGACCCAACTTCAGCTTATTGAATCAAAATCACCTTAACATGTCTGATGGAGGTACGTATCTCAGGGCTGGCATTTTGTTGCCATTGTTCTACAAAGTTTTGTTTTTGCTTTTTTCCCCCCGAAGGGGAAGTATTGGAATAAAATGTCTACAACCTGAAAACTGGCTCCAGAGGACAGCCCCCCCCCAAAAAAAGAAATCACTTTTATTGTTTGATCTGATTTACATGGAGGGTCCATTCTTATTACCCACAAACAAGGACAGTCTTCTTTGTTACCCAATAGAAACCCATCGCTTTTTTAATTTGTTGAGCGATGATGTTGCAAATTGACCCATGAGAACAATAACCTCTTTTGCTTTTGATGAAGACAGATTTCCGCTCAAAGGCCTTTTCCTGCAGACAATAGCCCACAATAACAACGGTGGCAAGAACAATCATAAAATGGGGCAAAAATTCATGTAACATTGTTATGTACTGGGCTTTTGGAATATCACCATGCGCGTTGCTGGAGTACTAATGGTTCTCCAGCAACCCAGACAGGACGTCTCCGGTCCTGCAACTGGTCAACTTTGGGTGGCAAACATGGGTTCAATCCGACTGGTTGCTACCAGAGGGTCTGGCTATATATTGTGGCAGGGTGACTCCAAATCCTCAGTACAGTTTCAGCTTAAATAAAGAATGAGTTTCTCTGTACTCAACTGCGTGTCTTCATTCCTGCTCATCAGAGCCCACGACATAATAAACATCTTACTTGGCAACAGAAACTTTGGTGGGATTCAAATACCTGAAGAACCGGTTCTCTGCACGGATGCAGGTCTGGGCACCCAAGCCTAGAACAGACTTCCAGAAGTGACATCCACGCACTTCTGGCAGGCCATTCTAGGCCTGAGAGACCTCCTCTAGGCCTCCGAGCCCTAGAACAGGTTTTCAGAAGTGGCATCCACGCACTTCCGTTGGACCATTCTAGGCTTGAGAGGCCTCCTCCAGGCCTCCGAGGCCTAGAACGGACTTCCGGAAACGGTGTGCATTCAGCCAGTTCTCAAAACCCAACAAAATTTAGCTACCGGTTCTTTTGAATCGGTGCGAACCGGCTGAATCCCACCCTTGGCTCAGTTGTGGTTGTAAGGCAAGGACTACCTGTAGTGGAAACCTGTATTTGGCTGGATAGAGGATTTCCTTGAAGTCTGAGTGATGGCTCTGATCACTGACCTCTCTCTGTTTCTCCAGGAACCCAGAAAATCCAAACCACTATGAAAAGTTGCAGTACGGAAGATGCTTGTAAGTTTTATGAAAGTATGAAAGGGAAGGCTATCACAAGCCAAACACCCGACTCTTCGGGTATACAAGTTGGAACTGTCGTTAAACAAGCTGTCTGCAGCAAAGCCCCTCCCTCCTTTGCATTGTTCTTCCCAGCATTCCTTGGGCTCCTCCTGATGAAGCTTCTCTTCTAAAGCGCTTCCTTCCACTCAAGAAGTTGTCCCCTTTTCTGGGCCTGTATATCCTATCAAGCTATTAGGCTCTTTGATGTTATGCATAAGTCTCTATAGTTTCCCAAATGGAACACAGTGAAGCAGGGGAATATATAAACAGCCCAATGGAAAAAAAAGCAGACAAATATATAATCAGCAGCCTTGAATGTGTGTTTGAAGAAAAAAAATGGTGTAACTCAAATAAAGAAAACAATAAATAATTGAATTTCAGTCATTGCCTGGGTGTTATTTTTTTTTAAAAAAAATTTGGAGTAGGAAAAGAAAATCCACGTTCTCTGTTCTACAGGGCTAGTTTACCACCCGCTTCATCCAGATCTGATGTGATTTATATTTGTTTGCATATCAAAAGTAGAAACGGCCCATCTCACAGAGATTTGATTTTTCAGCTATTATGCATCATTTTATCGATCAACTATTTTATTCTGTTCGTGCCATCTGAATTCGGAAGACGTGCGTTAATTCTCTTCCTTCCAGTGTAGTCTACAGCCCTGGAGTCTCCCTGGTGGGTCTCTGATACAAGAACGTTTCCTAAAGCAGGACTTTTCAACCTTTCCACCCACTGTACCACTTTTAGGATAAGGCAATGTCCGAGTACCACCAGTCGCCCAGCAAAGTGTCAAAAACTTGACCAAAAAAAAAAAAGGAAAGAAATGATAAAGTACAGGTAGTCCTCGACTTAGAACAATTCGCTTAGTGGCTGTTCGAAGTTATGACGGCACTGAAAAAAGATGACCATTTTTCACACTTATGACTGCTGCAGCATCCCCAGGGTCATGTGATTTACATTCAGATGCTTGGCAACTGATTCATACTTATGACAGTCATAGTGTCCCAGGGTCATGTGATCACCTTTTGCAACTTTTTAACAAACAAAGACAATGCCCGGGGAGTGGGGAGGGGGGCAGCTCATCACTCAGGTTGCAGGTTGCCTGTGTGGGGAGAATCCATGGGTCTTTGGTGGAGGGACGTGGGGCTGGGGTGGGTGCCCTCCTTCTTCCCTCTCTCCCATTGTTCCTTCTTTCTTTCCTTCCTTTCTTTCCTCCTTCTTTGTCCCTTCCTCCTTCCCTCCCTCCCTTCCATTGTCTCTCAGGTTGCAGGGTGCCTGTGTGTGTGTGTGTGTGTGTGTGTGTGTGTGTGTGTGTGTGTATGAATCCATGAGTTACTATTGTGAGTGGGCAGGAGGGAAACCAAACTTTTCAATAGGCATGTTACTGTTTATATTCTGAAGGGCAAATATCCCTTCCTTCCTTCCTTCCTTCCTTCCTTCCTTCCTTCCTTCCTTCCTTCCTTCCTTCCTTCCTTCCTTCCTTCCTTCCTTCCCTCCCTCCCTCCCTCCCTCCCTCCCTCCCTCCCTCAGTCTAAGGCTTGGGGGGAGGGCAGGGGGGCTGGTGAGGAGAGAGAAGGGAGAATCTACTGGACTCTGTCTCCAGCTGCAGCAGGCATAGGCAACCTTGGCTCTTTTATGACTCATGGACTTCAACTCCCAGAATTCCTGAGCCAGCATCGCTGCTCAGGGGCTGCTCCAGATGCTGCAATTGGACAGCCCAAGCAGCAGAGAAAAGCCGTCGAGCGAAGGCAGGCGTAGTCAGGCCTCTTCCCACGGCTGTGGGAGAAGACACCTCGGGGGTAGGATGGGATGACTTCCTTCCCCAGGAGGAGCTGGCAGGTCAGGCGGTGGCCACAGCAGGCACGAAGAGCTTCCCAGAGCTGGCAAGAAGGAAGCTGAGCTTGTTCTGGATCCTCATGTGCCGCAGCGGGGCAGCTCCGCTTGGGGCTGGCTGCTCCTCCCCATGGCTCCCAGCGCGCGCTGAGACAAGGACACTGCAGGGAGAAGTGGAGGGAGAGGAGGGGAAGGGAAGGGAAGAGGAGGGAGAGGAGGGCAGCAACGCCATGCCTTCCTCGCCCACCCGCCCACTGCCACAGCAGCCTCCACCAGCTGGAAGCAGCACTGCACGGGAGCCTCCGTGTCGCAACCAGGCTGGAGGGCTGGATCCCAGTCAGGTCACCGGGTAGGTGAACGAGGATGGAGGAGCGACACTGCAACCAGGTCTCTGGCTTGGAGACGTCTCGGATGATCAAGCTTTTAGATCACCCGTTCTAGCCAGCCGCTTTCGAGGGCAGCTACGGGTTGTCAATTGAAAAACATGGGGAACAGCAGCAAGCTGCAGTGGCAGTCGCTGGCTCACACCTCCTGCTCAGCAAAGAGAAATCAACTCAGCAGGTCTTAAGTGGAGCTACCAAATCTGGGCTGCTGATATCCAGTAGGCCTCATGAACAAGACAGCCACACACGGCAGAGGGGCTGCTAGGGGCTGGAGGGGAGGCCGGGCAGATTGCAGGCACTGGTGGTGGTGCGGGCGCAGAGGGTGCTCATGCATGTGATCACCCTCTGGCCCCGAGCAGCGCCTCTGCAGTGCACATCTGTTTGCATGTGCGTTCGCCCTCAGCACCGGTGCCGCCGCCAGTGCCCGCAATCTGCCCGGCCTCCCCTCCGGCCTTAAGCAGCGCCTCTGCCGTGTTTGGCTGTCCTGTTCACGCGTGCGATCGCCCTCCAGCCCCAAGCAGCACCCACAATCTACCTGGCCTCCTCTCCGCCTGCTTTATGCAGCTCCTCCTGCCCCTCCCGCACCTACCGTTAACCCTCTTGCCACCATGCAGGATAAGGTGGCCACCCACGACCCCACCCAGATGCCCTCGCCTCCCCCAAGCATTGTTTTACTAACCTGCTTTCAGCTGCATTCCGTTTCTCTGTTCCCTTCTCAGCCTTCGTCACGTGTTTGTGGGACTATCGGTAAAAAATAAAAAAAATGTTCCATGACACTTTCTAACTTCTCGCGAGATCTCGCGAGAACTTAGAAAGTCTTGTGGAACTTTTTTTTTTTGTCCCACAAACACTTGGCGAAGGCTGAGAAGAGAATGGAGAAACGGAATGCAGCTGAAAGCAGGTTAGTTAAAAACACTTTTTTTTTGCTTTTTTTTACATTTTTTTACAGTGCTGTTCAACCCGTCCTATGCGTACCACCAGCCAGGTGCTCGCGTACCACTAGTGGTATGTGTACCACCAGTTGAAAAGCCCTGTCCTGAAGCCATTTAGTTCAGCTGACACCTGCTAACTGACTTCAACCGACTTGTGCGGCCGTTCATGTGAGATGCACAAAGCTTCAGAACTGGAAGGCCAGGGACCTTCTTTGGGGCCACCCGCAGTTATCATGGTTGGATTGTCCATGACACTGAGGCACGAAGGCTGACTGGGTGGTTTTGGGCCAATCACCAAAGAGGCAGTGAATTCTAGTCCCGCCTTAGGGAAAAAAGTCAGTTGGTTTATGTTGGGGCAGTTACTCTCTCTCTCTCTGCCCAACTGACCTCACAGGTCACCCGGGGAAAACAGGAGGAAAAAGGACTAGTAAGTACGTTCCGTGCCTTGAGTTATTTATAGAAGTAGCAAAGGCGAGATGTAAACCATAAAAAAGCACACAAATACACAAATAAATATTGTCTTGAGAGGTGACCTCATTGCCACTCTGGAAGGCGAATTGCCTTCGCCAGGCAGGTCCTCCACAGTCTGTGCAGAAGGTGATACTGCAGTCAAAATCAGAGACAATTTTGAATTTTCACAGGTAATAAAGCAGCACTTTTACCAGTGTTTCATGTCCCTGTTTCTTTTTGGTCTATGGATGCCTTGCGTGTTGTTTTGCAGAACCTCCCGGCCACACAGTTGTGTTCCTTCAAGAAGAGATGATTTTTTTTAACCTCTGTGTCTCATCATCATCATCATGCAACTTCTGCTGGGCCTCTTCTTCTTCTCCGTCCTCCTGACTACAGGTATGGTCGGGGTGGTCCTCTTGGGGCGGTGTCAGTGAAGCTAAGGAGGGTCCTCCACAATGACCACTTTAGGGGGTTGCTTAAGGGTGTGGAAAACCTTGGGAAATACTGTCCCCAAAGATGGAGTGGTTGGCTGGGAAAAAAAAAGTGGGTGTAAAGTGGGAACAGATTAAGGTTTATCGAAAGTACTTACATCGAGGGAGAATTTACCGCAGCGATGCTCCTTTCTTATGACCAGCTTAGCCCTGGAATAACCATTAAGCAAAATAAGCATGTGCCTAGGGTCATGAGGAAAGGGAGGCACCATCGATCTTCCTCCTAGTTGCATGCCCTTAATTATTTCGCTGCCAAACGTCATTTAAGTCAGGTTTCCCCCCCCCTCATTGTCTTTATTCGCTATGTTCAACATCAATTTGCATTGTTAAAAAAAATCACTTCCATTGAGGGCTACCTCTATTGAAAATCTCTTCTGCATTACTTGCCACCTCCCGAAATTCCTCTTCAAGTCAATGGGAGAAAACTTCAGATTTTTTTATTTCATTTATGAAATGTGGGTACCACTCATCTCACTCTCAGAGTGACTCTTGACTGGTTTACAACCGTATAATTTTTATTGAAGAAACAAACCACAGTAAATGTAGGAATGCAACAGGCTTCCTTCCTTCCTATTTCGAACTGGCTACGTTCCCCAGGAATGTTGTCAGATTCCAAATGGAACAAAGGCCATTTGTTTCTGCTTTCCGTCAAATCTCTGCTCCTTCTCTCTTATTCCTTCCTCTCTTTGTCAGTAGCGTGCAGCTCCTCTATCTCATCATGGCTTTTGCTGAACTTCGTCTCTGGGACATATTTTACCTCCGTATGGCTCTGATTGGGTCTCACCATGTCTCCACTGGCCAGCCTAGCTAAGGCTGCTGAGCGTCCGGGTTCCGTAATATTGAAAGCATCTTTGATTCCCCATCCCTATCCTATATCCTTAGCTCCTCCCGCTTTCCCTCCCTGGTCCAGGTAACTCCTTGACGTGTGAGCATTGTGCATCACCTGCTTCAGAAACATGCTCTGGTCCAAAGAAAGAATGTCCTTATAAGAATGCTGTCTGCATGACTTTGAAGACTGAAGCTACAATACGTGAGTAAGACACGCCACGTAAATCTCATTGATCCTGTGCTATCAGGCTGGTGAGGATCCTTCAGGTTTCCCAGCGGTGCCCCCATCACCACTGAAATGAAGCCTGTCTCCTTATTGCTAGTTATCCTCTTTTTTTTTCCTTCCTCTTTCCCCACCATTACATCCTTCTCCAGAGAGCTTGTCTGCATTGGAAGTAGGGTATTTTGAGCCTGGTTGTGTAGATCAGGGGTCCCCAACTCAATGGGCTGAAGCCCACTGCCGGGCCTTGAGCCTTTCAGAACTGGCCCCCTGGAGGTGGTAGGTGAGCATGTGCGCATATCCCGACCGATGTGAGCAGCGGGCGAGTGATGTGCTGCGCGCTACACTTGCCCACTGCCTGCATGGAAACATCCCCTCTCCTCCCGCCCCGGCTGGTCCACAAAACCAGAATGGTTGTCGAATTCTGGTGTAGATAATATTGGAAAGCTGAATTCCTTTAGGTTCTAATCCCTGACATTTCTCTATTCTTCCAGTGGTGAAAATTCTAACCGTCACGAAAACTTGCAGTCTGAAAGATAAGTGCAAGCAACTACAAGAACAGAAAGGAAACATTTTATCCAGCTCTTTACCCAATATATCAGATACTATTCCAAGTTTTCAAGTTGGGGCTATGATTAAAGAAGTTATCTGCAGCAAGGCCCCTCCCTCCATTCCATTGTTCTTCCCACCATTCCTTGCGCTCCTCCCGATGAAGTTTCTCTTCTAAAGCTCTTCCTTCCACTTGAGAACTTGTCCCCCTTTTCTTGGCCTGCACATCTTTTCAAGCTGAACATTCGTAACATCTTGGATGTTACGAATAAGTCTCTATATTTTCCCAAGTGGAACCCAGTTAAAGCGGACAAATATATAATCAGCCAAATGGAAACCAGTTAAGCAAATGTTTAATTGGCCAAACGGAACCCAGTTAAAGCAGACAAATATATAATCAGCAGCCTTGAATGTGTATTTGAAGACAAAAAAAGGGTGTGATTCAAATAAAGAAAACAAATAATTGGATTCTGCTCATTGCCTGTTTTTTCTTGGGGGGGGGGTTGATTTGCTGTGATTTATTTCTATCTATCTCAAAAGTAGAAACGGCCCATCTCACAGAGGTTTGATTTTTCATTTTTCATTATTTTATTGACCAACTTTATTTCTTTCTGTTCGTGCCCTCTGAATCCTGAAGACATGCGTTACCTCTCTTCCTTCCAGTGTAGTCCACACAGCCCTGGAATTTCTCCAGTGGGTCTGTAATTACAAGAATATTTCCTGAAGCCATTTAGTTCAGCTGATACCTGCCACCAGACTTCAACCAACTACTCCAGCCATTTGTGTGTGATGCAGAAAGCTTTGGGAATGGAAGGCCAGGCTTGTTCGTGAAACCGAGGCACGAAATCTGACTGGGTGACTGTGGGCCAATTACCAAAGAGGCAGTGAATTCTAGTCCCGCCTTAGGCAAAAAAGTCAGTTGGTTTATGTTGGGGCAGTTACTCTTTCTCTGCCCAACTGACCTCACAGGTGAGTGGGGAAAACAGGAGGAAAAAAGAGTAGTAAGTATGCCCCCTATCCTTGAGTTATTTATACAAGTAGTAACGGTGAGATGTAAACCACAAAAAAAATACACAAATAAATATTGTCTTGAGAGGTGACCTCATTGCCACTCCGGAAGGAGAATTGCCTTCTCCAGGCTGGTCCTCCACAGTCCATGCAGAAGGTGATACTACAGTAATCATCAGAGACAACTTTGAATTTTCACGGGTAACAAGCAGTTTTACAAGTGTTTCATGTCCCTGTTTCTTTTTGGTCTATGGATGCCTTGCGTGTTGTTTTGCAGAACCACCCGGCCACACAATTGTGTTCCTTCAAGAAGAGATTTTTTTTTAACCTCTGTGTCTCATCATCATCATGCGGCTTCTGCTGGGCCTCTTCTTCTTCTCCGTCCTCCTGACCACAGGTATGGTCAGGTTTGGGGGTCAGTGAAGCTAAGGAGGGTCCTCCACACTGACCAGTTGTAGGGGGTTGCCTAAGGCTGTTAAAAACCTTGAGAGCTCAAAGATGGAGTGGTTGGCTGGAGGAAAAAAAGTGGGTGTAGAATCGGAATAGATTAAGGTTTATTGAATGTACTTAAGTCAAACAAGAATTTACTGCATTCAAGGTCCTTTCTTACGACCCGGTTAGCCCTGGAATATACACTTAGCTCCTCCCACTTCCCCTCCCTCTCCAGGTAGCTCCTTGAGGTGTGAGCATTGTCTGTCACATACTTCAGAAATATGCTATGGTTCAAAGAAAAAATGTCCTTATAAGAATGCTGTCTGCATGACTTTGATGACTGAAGCTACAATAAGTGAGTAAGACATGCCACGTAAATCTCATTGATCCTCTCTCCATCGGGCTGGTGATGTTCCTTCATGTTTTCCAACAGTGCCCCCACCATCACTGAACTGAACCCCGTCCCCTTATTTATTTATTTATTTATTTATTTATTTATTTATTTATAATCCCATTTATATCCCGCCCTTCTCCGAAGACTCAGGACGGCTTACAATCTAAAGCACAAATCAATGTGCTTAGCAACAGCCTTCATTCTATGTATATGCCTGCTTATTAGGGCTTTCAGGCCCCCCCAAGCGGCATTATTACAAAGTCAGCTTATTGCCCCCAACAATCTGGGTCCTCATTTTACCTACCTCGGAAGGATGGAAGGCTGAGTCAACCTTGAGCCTGGTGGGACTTGAACCTATTGGCAGCTGGTGTTACTTAAGGAGGCATTAGCCCACTGCTCCACCAAGGCTCTTATTGCTAGTCATCCTCTTCTCTTTTCTTCCTCTTTTTCCCACCATCACAACCTTCTCCAGAGGGTTTGGTCTTCACATAACGCATTTGAGTTAGGGTAATTTGAGCCTGGTCATGTAGATCGGGGGTCCCCAACCCCATGGGCTGCAGCCCACTACTGGACCTTGAGCCTTTCAGAAACAGGCTATGGAGATGACAGGCCAGTATGCACCCACACCCCCACTTGTGCCAGCAGTGGGCAATCTTCTACACTCTGTTTGAGTGGGCGGAGGGCGCACGTGCTCGCTGCTCATGCAAATGGAGCTATGCTTGTCTGCCACTCATGAGAACCAGCCCCCTTCCATCCCCCCACCCCACCCACTAGTCTAATACTTTCTGCAAAGCTGGAAAGTATTGGAAAACTGTATTTGGGTGAGTGGAGGAATTCCTTTAGCTCTGAGTGATGGCTCTGATGACTGACATTTCTCTCTTCCTCCAGTGGTGAAAATCGTAAGCATCATGAAAACTTGTACTCCGGAAGATGACTGCAGGCAACTACAAAGGCATAAAGGAAACCGTTTACCCATCCCATTACCCAACATATCAGAAATTATTCAAGTTGGGGCTGTCATTAAAGACATTGTCTGCAGCAAAGCCCTTTCCTCTTTTGCATCATTTTTCCCAGCATTCCTGGGGCTCCTCCTGCTGAAGTTTCTCTTCTAAAGCTTTTCCTTCCAACCAAGAGGCTGTCCCCTTTTCCAGGCCTGTATATCTTCTCAACCTGATCAGGCCTGCTCTTTGATGTCATGTCTGTGTCTCCATATTTGCCTAACTAGGAACCAGCTCAGCAGACAAATATATAATCAGCAGCTTTTGAAAAAAAAGATGTTGTAAAGAGAAAAAAATAAATAATTGGATTCCAGCCATTTCCTATTTCTATTTGGGATAGGGATAGATATATTTTAAAGGGACACGGTGGCTCAGTGGGTTAGGACGCTGAGCTTGTCAATCAGAAGGTCGGCAGTTTGGTGGGTGGAATCCCGAGTGCCGCGTAGCAGAGTGAGCGCCTGTTACTCATCCCAGCTTCTGACAACCTAGCAGTTCAAAAGCACGTAAAAAATGCAAGTAGAAAAATAGGGACCACTACGGTGGGAAGGTAACAGCGTTCCGTGCGCCGTGCGGCCACATGACCACGGAGACGTCCTCGGACAAGCGCTGGCTCTTCAGCTTTGAAACGGAGATGAGTAACGGCCCCTAGAGTCGGAAACGACTAGCACGCATGTGCGGGGGAACTTTTACCTTTAAATATATTTTGGCATTCCCTTCTTCCTGATTTGATTTGATATATTGATTTATATTTACTTTTATTTATTTGTATGTCACTCAGAAATTTGATTTCTGATGCTGTTGTCCTGTCTCTTTGAGGCCTCTTCCTAGCCAGCTGAGGAACGGATGGTTACAAGAGCTAAGCAAAGAGGCACAATAGACTGGTGGTGCTGGGAGAGACGGAGGGAAGGAGATGTTTGTGTATGCAAAGGGAATGGCTGCAGTAGCACAAAAGATGCTGGGAAGGAAAATTACGATCCTAGCAAAAGTTAATGGAGTGACCGTGAGAAGCTTGGTAGATACTAAGAACAGAGGAACATTGGTAGGTCCTCATTTAGTGACAAAGGAAGCATCCATGGGGAAAGAGCCTCTTACAAGCGTGTTTGGGCAGACCCAGATGGCCACATTGTTTAAAGTCAGAATACAAGACAGCCTTAGCTGGAAATGTAAGCTTTTGGACTGTGGTTGTTCCCATCCAAATCAAGACAGTGCTTTCGTGTAGTAGCACTACTGCAGTCCGGAAAATGCTTGGAAGCAATTTGAAGGGCGGAAAAGAAAGCCCTTATCTGGCCAGTTATCCAAACACGTCAGATATTTTTCCCTCCTCTTGCAGTTGCCCTGTCATGAAAAGATTGACTGCAGCAAAACCCTTCCCTGTTTTGCATTGCTCTTGCCAGCAGACTTTGGCTTCTTCCTGATGAAGCTTCTTTCCTAAAGCTCTTTCTTCCACACATAGCCCTGCTCTGCTGTTGTTCAGTTGCTGAGTTGTGTCCGACTCTTTGTGACCAGATGGACCATAGCATGCTAGGCTCCCCTATCCACCTGTCTCCAGAGTGGTCCAAATTCATGTTCTTTGCGTCGATGACACGAACCATCTTATCCTGTGCCATCCCCTTCTCCTTTTGCCTTCAGTCTTTCCCAACACCGGGGTCTTTTTGAACGAGTCCTCACTTCTCATTAGGTGGCCAAAGTATCTGAGCTTCAGCTTCCGTGCCTGCCCTTCCGAAGAAGAGTCACAGTTGATTTCCTTTGGGATCGACTGATTGGATCTCCTTGCAGTCCAAGGGACTCTCAAGAGACTTCCCCAGCACCACAATTCAAAAGTAACAATTCTTCGGTGCTCAGCCTTCCTTGTAATCCAACTCCCACTTTACTACCGGGGAAACCACAACTTTAACTATATGGACCTGTGTTGGCAAGGGGATGTTTCTGCTTCTTAATATACTGTCTAGATGCGTCGTAGCTTTCCTCCCAAGGAGTAATCGTCTTTTAATTTCATGGCTGCAGTCACCGTCTGCAGTTGCCTTGCAGACCAAGAAAATAAAATCTGCCCTGCTTCCATTTCTTCCCCTTCTGTTTGCCAGGAAGTGATGGGATTGGACGCCAAGATCCTACTTTATTCAATGCTGAGTTTCAAGCCAACTTTGCACTCCTTCCTCGTCATCAAGAAGCTCTTTATTCTCCACTTTCTGCCTGTAGAGCAGTGTCGTCTGCATCAATTTTGATATTTCTCCCTGCTCTACCAGCAGCTTTTTCTGATAGGCCAGTCAACCAGCCTTCCCCGATTGGCTGGTGGCTGGAATCCCACTCCTTAAACTGTAAACAGAAAGACACTGGAGTGGGCTTCTGGGAGATGTAGTCTACAGCAGAGACAACTGAATCATGGTGCAGTGGAGCAAAACTACAGAGCCCAACAGCTCAGAGATGAAAAAGGGAAAGGCAAGCCCGTTTTGGGGTGGGGGGGGGAAGAAGGGGAGGGAAACAAGAGGAGAGAAGACTTATAAGGAGTAGGGAAGCACAAAGGGGGGAGGAGAGAGAGAGAGAGAGAGAGAGAGAGAGAGAGAGAGAGAGAGAGAGAGAGAGAGAGAGAGAGAGAGAGAGAGAGAGAGAGAGAGAAACAGTGTTTTTTCTAGACTAGAGGGAACAGCTGTGGCATCCTGGGCTGTGGTCTGCATTCCTGCTACCATAAAAGAAGTGAAAGTCCTAATCCAGCTGTGGTGCATTCTTCATCTGGCTGCAGGTTCCTGATCCATCACCCACAGCTAGAGAGATGAGCCCCATAGACCTCTTGCCGGGTCTGCAGAGGGGGTGGTGGTGGTGGTCCAGAAGGAAGTCAATGGGATTGGCTACAAAACAGTTTCTCTGACTTATTTGTGTCTTCTACTACCCAAGTGCCCTAATCCAAGTTTGGGCTGCCACAGTTGCTGCTACAGTTGCCACTTCCACACCGCTAGTGGATAGGGTGGGATTGTGCCCCTGTTAGGGTCCTTTAGCATTAGAGACATTGGGACACTTCAGGAATGAGCAATGTGTGTTTATTTATTTACTTGTTAAATTTATTTATTTAACAGCCCTCTCTTGCTGCAGGGCTGTTCCAGGAAGTACATTACCTAGCATAAAGGGTAATTTCTTACATTACTGGGTTATCCATATCCCCTGTATTTTGCTGTGTTCTTGATTGTCTACTCACTGAGGACTCCTTGGTGCATTCTGAGCTTGCTTTTTTTTTCCTTGCAGACCTTTCATTACCCAAACTAGGTAACATCATCAGAGAGCACCAGGGACCCCTCGTTTCAGCTCTGGGCTACAAACATTCTCCTTTATTTTTTATTTTTTTTAATCCCATTTATATCTCGCCCTTCTCCGAAGACTCAGGGCGGCTTATAATCAATGTGCTTAGCAGTAGCCTTCATTCTATGTATATGCCTGCTTATTAGGGCTTTCCCCCCACCCCAAGCGGCATTACTACAAAGTCAGCTTATTGCCCCCAACAATCTGGGTCCTCATTTTACCGACCTCGGAAGGATGGAAGGCTGAGTCAACCTTGAGCCTGGTGGGACTTGAACCTGCACTAATTGCAGGCAGCTGGTGTTACTTAAGGAGGCATTAGCCCACTGCTCCACCAAGGCCCTTTATTGTCTTACTCATCGGGCTGGTGTCTGCTGTTGTTATCTCTGGTTCTACAGATTAATCTTATTTTATCCTCAGGGCTATTGTCTTAATTAAAGCCCCACAAATCTCACAGAGTGTGTCCGTGTGTTTGTATCAGACGGGCTGGTCATCAGAAAAGAGGGACAGAAGGACCCAGTCATCAGTGGCCACTTTGGGGGTAAGTGCTATATAGAAATGCCCCCCCCCTTTTCTTGGCCTGTATATGCTTTCAATCTGACGGGGTGTTATCCTTATGTCTCTACATTTTACTAACTGGAAGCCAATTCAGCACCCAGAGATATAATCAGCGGCCTTGAATGTGTGCTTGAAGAAAAAAGATGGTGTAATTCAAATAAAAGAATAAAGAATAAATGATGGGACTCCATTCGTTGCCTGATTCTCTTGATTTGGGATAGGGAAAAAAAACCCATCTTTTCCATTGTACAGGGATAGACATAGTTTATCATTCCTAACTTCAGATTTAATTTATTTGTGCAGGGGTGGGACTTCCAGATCCAGACAGACAGGAACAGACTGGCTAAACAACCAGGCACTGTAGTTGTAGACCAGAAGACACTGTTGGTGATAGATATAGTGGTGCCAATGACAACATCAGGAATGAGGATAAAAAGGTGGAAAAGGACCAGAGTCTCAACCAAGAACTAGAGAGGAAAGTCAATCAATCAATCAATCAGAATAGAGTTGGAAAATGCAGGCCAATACCCCAAACACGGTCTGCCTTTTCTATTGTTTGCATACAGAGAAATTCCCAGGGATCCTTGGGGTTCAGCTCTTTTGAGTTATTGTATGGGGGACAAAAAAGGGACGTGGTGGCTCAGTAGGTTAGGACGCTGAGCTTGTCGATCAGAAGGTCGGCAGTTTGGCGGGTCGAATCCCGAGTGCCGCGTAACAGAGTGAGCACCTGTTACTCGTCCCAGCTTCTGCCCACCTAGCAGTTCGAAAGCACGTAAAAATGCAAGTAGAAAAATAGGGACCACTACGGTGGGAAGGTAACAGCGTTCCGTGTGCCTTTGGCATCTAGTCATGCCGGCCACATGACCACAGAGACATCATCGGACAAGCGCTGGCTCTTCGTCTTTGAAACGGAGATGAGCACCAGCCCCTAGAGTCGGAAACGACTAGCACGCATGTGCGGGGGAACCTTTACCTTTACTTTTATGGGGGACAAACTTGTGGGGTTCTTGATATCATTAAGGAAGGTTTATCTGAATTTCTAGAAGGTCCTAAAAACCAAGCTGAATATATCCTCATGCAGAGGAGTAAATTAAAAGTCCTAGGACACATTTCCCAAGAACATTTAGAAACAGCCAGAGAAAGCCAGAAAAGACATTATGATGAAGGCTTAAAGTAATTTAATTTAGAAGGCAGAGCCTTGTTATTACTGCCCAACAAAGAAAGCAGACTACAGGCTAAGTGGCTAGGTCTCTACAAGGTAAGGAGGAGAACAAAACAAGAAAAAAAAACCGTACCATGCCAGCCTTCTTGGCACAATAGAGCTGAATCTGAAATGGCTTTGCAGGTATTAAAGCAAAGGCATTCAGAATTGTTGGCTCAAGCTCGGGATGCGATACTGCAGCCATTCCATGGAAAAATACATATCGATACCTAGGGGACAGCAAACATACGTTTATCATACAAGTGGGTGTAATTACCTCAGCTGAGCACAAAATAGACTCTGGTGAAACCTGACCAATTAGGCAAGGTCCCTGTAGGACTGCCGAGCAATTTAAAAGGTATGTTTACAAAATGAAGCAGAAAAGGTGCTCCAGATGGACATAATAAAACCATTTGTCAGCAACTGGTGTTCTCCATTGTTTCGGTCCCAAAGCCAGATGGGAACACGCGATCTTGTGTAAACTTCAGGCAAATAAACATGCAATCTTGTGTAAACTTCAGGCAAATAAACACGCGATCTTGTGTAAACTTCAGACAAATAAACAGAGGACCAAAGTTTGACGGGAACCCAATGCCCCGAGTGGATGAGCTTTCAGGTTGGCCTAAAGGTAAAGGTAAAGTTTCCCCCGCACATGCGTGCTAGTCGTTTCTGACTCTAGGGGCCGGTGCTCATCTCCGTTTCAAACCCGAAGAGCCAGCGCTTGTCCGAGGACGTCTCCATGGTCATGTGGCCGGCATGACTAGACACCAAAGGCGCACAGAATGCTGTTACCTTCCCACCGGAGTGGTCCCTATTTTTCTACTTGCATTTTTACGTGCTTTTGAACTGCTAGGTTGGCAGAAGCTGGGACGAGTAACAGGCGCTCGCTCTGTTACGCGGCACTCGGGATTCGACCCGACCATCTGATCGACAAGCTCAGCGTCCTAGCCCACTGAGCCACCACATCCCTTCAGGTTGGCCTAGGTGGAGCCAAATATTTATCCTCTTTGGATTTAACCGAAGGATATTGGCAAAAGCCCCTGGAACACCACGCAAAAAGAAAGGTGGCCTTTGCTACTCCACAGGAACTCTTTCAGTTTTTTTCTTTTTAAAAAAATGTCCTATTTGGTCTACATGGGGCACCTGCTACATTCATGTGGATAATGAAGAAAATCTTAGCAGGTTAAGGGGAATGATGTGCCACCTATTTATATGATATCCACATCTACAGCAAGATCTCCCTAACACCTAAGACAAAGAATAGATTGCCTAGCACAGGGGTAGGCAACCTTGGCTCTTTTATGACTCATGGACTTCAACTCCCAGAATTCCTGAGTCAGCATAGCTGACTCAGGAATTCTGGGAATTGAAGTCCATGAGTCATAAAAGAGCCGAGGTTGCCTACCCCTGGCCTAGCAAAAGCAAAATTAACTATAAGCCCAGGAAAAGAAATATGCATCTGGAATATTGGGAAACCGAGTACTTGGGGTATGTGGTTGGCAAAGGGGGGGGGGATAAAGCCTCAGCAGGAAAAAGTGGAGGCACTGAAAAAGGAGGAAGCCCCCCCCAAACAAAGTCCTTTGTTCTTTTCTGGGTTCGGCAGATATTACTGAGGGTTTATCCCTTATTTCTCCACGATTGCCCAATCTTTACAAGACCTAGCAAGAAAAACTAAACCCTCCAAAGTGCAGTGGTCTAAACAATGCCGGGAAGCATTAGAGAAGATTAAAGAAGCATTATATGGGAAGACAGTATTAACAAGGGGTGGATTTTTCCCAACAATTTGTTGCAGTGCTTAGGCACAGTGCTGATTCAAAACCCAGAAGGGATGGATCACCCGGTAATCCACCTGGTTGAAGGATCTCCTCCCAAGGAAGTAAAATATAGCCCCATCGAAAAGGAAGCATTGAAATTATGCATTGAAACGGGGGTGGTGTGTATCTCTGGGTCAGGAATTCACCCTGACAATCCACCACCAGCCACTCACTAGGCCAGGGGTCCCCAAACCTTGGGCCCTGGTCCACTCCTGGGCTGTGACCTATTCAGAATTGGGCTATCCAAGTGGGTAGCCAGAATGCTCATGCATGCATGCACAGGTCTATTTGCGCAAGTGGAGGGCTGGCTGGCACATGCATGCATGCATATGCTGGCCCACTACTCATGTGGCACAGTTGTCCTCTGCGCCCCCCCCCCCCAAAGCTGGGCTGCCAAGGCACGACCGTTGCGGACGGCTGCACTAGGCTACAGCAGGTGAAGGATACAAATTCCTGCTTAACCAGGTGGCAACTCACACTGTGTAGCTTCAGTACTGCACAACGTGTGGGGCGGCCAAGTGTCATCGCTGAGTTTCTCTCCAGGTCTGGGAAGGACCCAGAGAGGCCTCACAAAGAGTAAAGAAGAAAAAGAAATCAAAGAATAAGAATTTATTTTACTCGTTCAAAGGGGTGAGGTATGGGACAGGGTACCTGCGCAAAGTCCAGCACCTGTGTTGCTGTTGCCCTGCCCCTTTAAGATCTCTCCCTAGCCAGCACAGCTGCTTTGATTATAAAAGCTGAGCAGAGAGGTGGTGTGGAGGTGTGGGTGTTTGTTTGCAAAAGCAAAGAAAGACGCCAAAAGAAGCCCAAGACACACACAAAAAAGTTGCTGCTCTCCGGCAGTAGGAATCACAAAGAGGAGAAAGGAGTAGATAAAGGAGAATTGGGAAGAAGTGCGCAGTGAGTACTTTCCTTTGAGCGTTTGTGTGCATGTTTAGCTTAACCATACGGTGCCCACTGTCTTGAGTACGTGTAAAAGAACCTGTGACATTCGCACATCTTTTTTGAAGAGAAGCTGAAAGATGCTGTTCCTGTCCTCGCCGAAAGAGGTTGGACAAACAGAGTCAGTTGCAGAGGCCAAATGCCTCTCTGGAGCCATTGACTTTGACCACCTAGTTCTGAGCAAAGATTTAACTTTTACGACTTCAAAGGTCACTTCCAATTCTTCAGTTGACCCACTGGCCAGCAGAGGGCAGCTACTGTACCTGAGCTGTCATCTTACCATCTTTCCTCCATGGAACTCCTGGTTTAAATTTTTTCAAAACATTTCTAACAAACTTCTCCAGCCGAATCTGGCATTCTCGGCTCATCGCAGAAAGGGTTTTCTGCAAAGGAGAAAGACAAAAAAGAAAGAAAGAAAGAAAGAAAGAAAGAAAGAAAGAAAGAAAGAAAGAAAGAAAGAAAGAAAGAAAGAAAGAAAGAGAGAGAGAGAGAGAGAGAGAGAGAGAGAGAACTCTTCTGGCTGAAAAAAACATTTACACAAAAGGCCAAACCGTTATGTGTCAAAGCGAAACAAGTGTGATTTTGGCTGGTGTTGAGCAAAAAACCTCCCGCAAACAGGAGAGGCTAATAATAACGGGGGAGCAGTAACGGGGCTGGGTGTGTGTGGGGGGGAATGCCTCCATTTCGACTTAACAGCAGACTCCACCTGATCTGAAGTGATGAATTTGTGTCAAAACTGGCAGCGATACCTGTGGAGTCGACTGGGATTCTCTTCCAATTTTTCTAACAAGCCGTTAAAAGCAAAAATAAACTTCAGTGCAAAATATGGCAGCCGTTCCTTCTGCTCTGCCTTTGGATTTCAACAAGCAGCTTTTTCCCCCAGTGGTATCTGACCTTGTGTGACATCAGCGCAGTTTAGAGAAATGCATGAGTGCCTCAGTGGGGCCCCAATTTGCAATAACAATAACAATAACAATAACAATAACAATAACAATAACAATAACAATAACAATAATAATAATAATAATAATAATAATAATAATAATAATAATAATAATAATAATAATAATTAGTAGTAGTAGTTGGAAGGGACCTTGGAGGTCATCTAGTCCAATCCCCTGCTCAGGCAGAAAACCCTATACCATTTCAGGCAAATGGCTGTCCAGTCTCCTCTTAAAAACTTCCAGTGTTGGAGCATTCGCCACTTCTGGAGGCAGGTTGTTCCAGATATGTTCCCCTCTGAAATTCTAGGCTAGAAACAGGCAGAGTTATGCTTGACTGATACCTTTTGTTTATGCTAGTGTTTGTCCTACGGAGGAGATGGTGGGAGTGGTTAGCACTTTTTAAAAGAGTGAGACAAAAGAGTCTCAGATGGGAACGTTGGATTGTGGTTGTGGTTGTCCCCTTAACCATTTGTTGTTAAGTCCAAATGGAGTCATTTCCCCGCCACCCCGCCCTCATTATTATTAGCAAACGCCTCTCCTATTTGCACAAGGTTCTGCTCAATGCCTGCCAAAATCATGCTTATTTTGCTTCGGAGAAAAAAGAACGACCGTTGCGACATCCCCATAGTCACGTGATCAAAAGTTGGGCACTTCGCAGCTAGCATGTATTTAGGAAGGCTGTAGGGTCCCCTAGTCACGTGATCACCGTTCAGGACCTTTCCAGATGGTTTCCGACAGGCAAAGTCAATGAGGGGAAGCTGTGATGATCTTCCGTTGGAGTCTTGACTGCAACGGATCTTTGAGCAAAGGGATCCTTCAAACTAATCTTTTCACCTTGCTTTGGTGAAGGTGTCCACTGCAACACGCACAGAAGCCACTTCCATTGAAGTGACATGGAAGGAGAGCCAGACAGCTCCCACCAGGGTTTCCCCTCCCCCCCACCCAAAGGTAGAACAATTTGCCTTGAGAGGCCACCTTACTTGCCACCTCTGCAAGGTGAATTAATGCGCAGGTTCTCCACAGCTCATGCAGAAAGTGATTTTACGGTAATGATGAGAGACAATGCTGAATCCTCACGGGCAATTAAACAGGAGTTTGACGAGCGTTTCAGATTCTCTCTCTCTCTTTTGTCTATGGATGCCTTCTGTGTTGTTTTGCAGAACTTCCAGGCCACACAAAGAGGTTTTTATTTTTTTTAACCTCTGTGCCTAACTCATCAATATGCAGCTTCTGCTGGGGCTCCTCTTGTCCATTCTCCTGACTACAGGTACGTTCACGGTTGTCTTCTGGAAACGGGGAGGGCAGTGGAGCAAAACAGAGGCTTCTACCATGGACACTTGTGTGTGTGGGGGGGTGTGCCTAGGCAATGTGAAAAGTCACACTAACTCTTTAACGATGGAGTGGATTGCTGGAAAAAAAAGTGGATGTATAGTTCGAGTAGATCAGCGTTTCCCAACCTTAGGAACTTGAAGATGCGTGGACTTCAACTCCCAGAATTCCCCAGCCAGCATAGCTGGCTGGGGAATTCTGGGAGTTGAAGTCCACGCATCTTCAAGTTCCTAAGGTTGGGAAACGCTGGAGTAGATCAAAGTTTACCCAAAAGCATTTAGGTCAAGACAGAACTTGCCACACACTCGTGATCCCTTAATATGACAAGGTTAGCCCTGGAATTGCCATTAAATAAAATAAGCACACGCTTATAATTTATTGCCACACTTCACTTTAGTCAGGTTTTTTTCCCCTCTTGATCTGCTATATTTGATTTTAACTTATAGTGTTAAAAGGATGTTTCCTTCCCATTCAGGAGTATCATTCTTGGGACATTGGCTTTTATCTAGTCCTGGCCCAGGAAATTGAAAAGGGGTTCTGAAGTGGATCTTTGGAACTTCCAGACAACACAAGCTGGCCAGAATATCTCTCTTTAAAGTAAAGCTGAAATTTTTATCTCCTGCTATGTCTCAAAATTTCTCTTCAAATTGAAGGGGGGAGGAGGGGAATTTGCTTTAGATCTGAAGGTATCTCGGATTCCCGATTTCTGCCCTATATCCTTAGCTCCTCTGCAATGTTTTTCTTCTCTATAGGAAGTTCTCTGAAGTGCGAACAATGTACAGCAATTAATACTCGTTGTTCTGGTTCAAAGGAGGAATGCCCTTATAGCAATGCTGTCTGTATGAACTTGAGTTTGAAGGTTGCTAGAACAGGTGAGTAAGACAAGCCACATAAAAGAGATTGATCATTATCATGCCCCTCTCAAAAAGACTGGTTCGGAGGAGGAGGAGGAGGAGGAAGAGTTGGCGATTGGACCATCCAACAGGGAAGGCGCACCAGGGGCTGAGGACGATACTGTCCTGGCCCCTCAGGCACTGAGGGAGGTAGTCCACCAGACGGACAGCTGCCTGCCTGCACAGACATAGGGGAGGATCAGCTGCTGACCAGCAGTGGTGCCAATAGGCAGCCATTTCCTCTGACGAGGAACAGCTGCCTCCTCCACTGATCCAAGGGCACGTAGAGGGAGTGTAGGCAAGCCCGGAGAAGGGCTGCAAGGCTACTCAGGAGGAGGTCACCCCACCCCTCCTCACAAGGAACACGTGGAGGGTAAGGAGAAGCCATGGGGAGTTAGTCTTTGCCAGGAACAATTTGTTTGCTTTGGCTTACACTCTCTTGGCTTTTACTCGCGCTTGTGCTATTTGCCTTGCCTGGCTTGGAAGATTGCTCTTCACATTTTGTTTTGGACCTCGTCCTTCTCTGGTGGCCTACTTTGGGCCTTTGCTTTAGGGCTGCCTCTTTTCTGGGACCTGCTTCTTGTCCTGAGGACTGCCCTTGACTTGTGCCTGGACCCTGCCTGGTGTGTTGGGCTTGGAACTCTGGATCTTTCTCTGTGAGTGTGCTCCTACTCTGTGGGCTTTCTTTGCGTTCCCGGGGCTGCGTTAGGGAGTCTGAGGGTGGCTGCCTTCAGAGTAGCGTGAGAGTGGAGCCTTATCGGTTGTTGGAGGGCTGTTGGCTGGAACATTTCTTAAGAGAAATAAGGAACTCTTTAGTGGTCTGCCTTGCCTTGACCACCTGGGTCATAACACATCCTATGCCAGTGATGGTGATAGTTCTTCAGGTCTTCCAACAGTGGCCCCACCATCACTGTCATAAAGTCTATCCCCCTTGACGCTGGTTCTTCTCTTTCCTTCTGCTTTTTTCAGCAGCCTTTTCCAGAGAGCTGGGTCTTTACATAATGCATGCGAGGTAGGATCATTTGAGCCTGGTCATGTAGACAGCGTTACGGTAGAAACCTGTCTTGGGATGGCTGAAGGGATTCCTTTAGGACTGAGTGATTGATGGCTTGGATCACTGACTTTTCTCTCTTCTTCCAGAGGTCATCGTCACCATGAAAAGGTGCAGTCGGAGAGCTGATTGCAAGTGGTACGAAGATCAGAAAGGGAAGCGTTTCTATGGTGATATCATCAATGTTTCGGACGAATCTATCATTATCGACGCTAGCTGCAGCAAAGCGCCCCCCTCCTTTGCATTGTTCTTCCCAGCATTCCTTGGGCTCCTCCTGATGAAGCTTCTCTTCTAAAGAAATTGTCCCCTTTTCTGGGCCTGTATATCCTGTCAAGCTGCTCAAGCGGCATTTTTGATACTATGCATAGGTCTTTATATTTTCCTAAATGGAAACCAGTTAAGCTGACAAAAATAGAATCAGCAGCCTTGAATGTGTGTTTGAAGAAAAAGATGGCATAATGCAAATAAAGAAAACAATAAATACTAGGATTCCAGTCCCTGCCTGATTCTTTTGATTTGATATAGGGGAAAAAAAATCCATGTCTTCCATTCTACAAGAAAGTTTGCTATTCCCTTCTTCCAGATTTGATTTGATATTTATTTAGTGTAGGGCATCTACAGAGGTCATGCAATTAGAATAGAATAGAATAGAATAGAAATAGGAATAGAATAGAATAGAATAGAATAGAATAGAATAGAATAGAATAGAATAGAATAGAATAGAATAGAATAGAATAGAATAGAATAGAATAGAATAGAGCTGGAAGGGACCTTGGAGGTCTTCTAGTCCAGCCCCCTGCTCAAGCAGGAGAACTATGCCATCTCAGACAGGTGACTGTCCCGTCTCTTCTTAAAAACATCCAGTGATGGAGCGCCCATGATTTCTGGAGGTAAGCTGTTCCACTAGTTGATTGTCCTCCCCGTCAGGAAGTTTCTCCTCAATTCCAGGTTTTTTCTCTCTTTGATCAGTTTCCAACCATTGTTTCTCGTCCTTCTATCTGGTGCTTTGGTGAACAACCTGGCCCCCTCTGCCTTGTGGAGCCATAGAATTGCAATGGCATAGATGTTACTGTGTGATATGTAAGGAAGCTGACTGCTTCTGCTGTGGCTGAGGCCATCCCAGGTGCTTTGAAATTTCCTGAGGAGACGTCCTTGAACTATATGTGTCCCAGTGCACCACAGTCCCACTGCAAGCTTCAGCCCACCAAAACTTAGGTAGCTTGACCTTGGTTCCCATAGAACATTTATTGTTATGTCTAAACTAAAAGGAATACACCTCCCGCCATTGCTGTGGCAACCGAAAACAAATTGAAGATGACTGCAGCCAACTTTGTTTGAAAGTTAACACTCTCCTTAGCCAGCTCACCTGGTTTGGTTATAAAAAGCTGAACAGAGTGGTAGTGTGGAGTTGTTGGTGTTTGGGAGAAAGGGACGGAGGTGTGTTTGTTTGCAAAAGCAACCTAAAGAAGCCCAAGGCAGATAGAAAAAATGACTGCTCTTCAGAAGTAGGTCTCACAAGGAGTAGAAATCAGAGTGATAGAAGGAGGAAGTGGTAAGAAACGGAGGACAATGCAGTGAGTACTAGCGTATGAGTGTTTGTGTGTTTGTGGTCTAAGCCCTGTGTGATTGTGTTGGATGTTGGATATGGAGCCCGCTGGCTTAGTAGATGTAAAAGAACTTGTGACATTCTTACATCTTTTTGAAGAGAAGCTGAAAGTTGCTGTTCTTTCCTTACAAGAGTCGTTGAACAAGCCAGCTTGAGGTTCAATGAACTGGCTGCCTAGTTCTGAGCAAAGGCTACAATACTATAACCTAAAAGGTCACTTCTAATTCTTCAGTTCTCATACGGAGGATCCCGTTTGATCCACTGAGTAGTGGAGGGCAACTGAGTTGTCATTGTCTTTCCTCAACGGTTGAAATTTATCCAAAATATTTTTAACTCAAATCCGGCAATCTCATCTCACAGCATGGACTAAAGCAGGAGGAATTGCTTTTACAGAAGAAAAAATAACGATATGTAGAAGAATGTTATATATAGTATGTAAAAGTAAAGTTAAAGATTTCACCTGCCCAGTTGTATCTGACTCTAGGGGACGGTACTCATCTCTGTTTCTTACCTGAGGCAGCCACCATTATCCGAAGACATTTCTATGCTCATGACTATACATTGAGGTGCACAGAATGCTGTAATCTCCCCACCTAAATGGTATCTATTTATCTGCTTGCATTTGCATGCTTTCCAACTAATTAGGGGACTGGAGACCAAAACATATGAGGAACGGTTGCAGGAATTGGGTATGACTAGTCTAGTGAAAAGAAGGACTAGGGGTGACTTGATAGCAGTCTTCCAATATCTCAGGGGCCGCCCCAAAGAAGAGGGAGTCAAGCTATTCTCCAAAGTGCCTGAAGGCAGGACAGGAAACTAATCAAGGAGAGAACCAACCTAGAATTAAGGAGAGATTTTCAGACAGTGAGAACAATTATCCACTGGAATGACTTGTCTCCAGAAACTGTGAATCCGCCAACCCTGGGAATTTTCAAGGAGAGATTGGACAGCCATTTGTCTGAAATGGTGTAGAGATTCCTGCTTGAGCAGGTTGGACTAGATGACCTCCAAGGTCCCTTCCAATTCAGTTATTCTGTTAAAAAGAAAAGAACTTTTCTACCTGAAGAGAGTTCCAGAAAAGGGAGGAGATCTAGGGTTGATGCCAATCTTAGAGAATTTCTGTGGATTGAATGAATGCAGGAGCCTTTTCATCTTTTATTGACAAAATGATCTGCCCTGTTGGTGAGTAAATAGCCCAAAGGGACAAGACAGATTAGAAACGCATAACAGGAAGGGTACGATGTGTGTATTTATGAGATGGAAGGGCAAGGTTGGGTATTCAAACTGTCACTCTGTGCAGCCGGGCTGTGCCCACCTTGAAAAAAGGATTGGCCAGACGTTCCTGGGAGCACTCTCACAAGCCTGAGCAGAACACATCTTTGCTAGTAATGTTTCTGATCTGTGAACAAACCTTTTAAAAAGAAGAATACATTTTTGCATTTGGCATTTTTGCATTTGAGTTTTTGACCGGCACCTCTCCGAAAGACGAATTACCTTCTCAAGGCAGGTCCTCCACAAGGCCATGCAGAAAGGGATTCTACAGTAATGATCAGAGATAACACTGAAGCTTCCCGGGTAATTACAAAAGGAATTTTACAAGTGTTTCAGATTCTTTTTTTGTTTATGGATGCCTTGTGTGTTGTTTTGCAGAGGCTCCTGGCCACACAATTGTATTTCCTGAAGAAGAGATCACTTTTTTTCTAACTTCTGTGTTTAAGTCATCATCATGCAGCTTCTCCTGGGGTTTTTCTTCTTCTCCATCTTCCTGATTACAGGTACAGTCAGCGTTGTCCTCCTGGGGTGTGTGTGTCAATGGAACTAAGGAGGGTCTTCTGCCCTGGCCAATTGGGGTTCGCCTAGGCACTGTGAAATGCCTCAAGAACTCCTCCCAGATGGAGTGGTTTGCTGGGGAAAAAAATTAGGTGTAGGCTCAGAGTTGATCAAAGTTTATCGAAAAGAATTTAACTCAAGAGAGAATTAACTACACTCATGGCCTTTCATATGACCATGTTAGCCCCAGAATAATCAGTAAGCAAAATAAGCACATGTTTAGGACACCAAGGAAAAGGAGGCACCACAGAGATTTCCTGCCTAGTTACACGGATGAAATAGTTAAATTTTCTTAACTATTTCATTGCCACTCTTCACTTTAGTTGGTGTTTTTTCTCATTTTCTTTCTCTGCTTGGTTCGACTTCAACCTGCATTGTTAAAAGGATGTTTTCCTTTCATTCTAGATGTCCATTCTTGGGACTTGAGTTGGCCTTAATCAAGCCCTGGGTCAGGTAATTGAGTGAGGATCCTGAGGTGGGCCGTTCATTTATTTATTAAATTTGTTTTTCCACCTACCTCACCGCAAGGTGAGCTTCAAGACCACATAACCTGACCAGAATGTCTCTCTTTAAAAGTGAAATTTTATAACCCTGCTACCTCTCAAATTTTCTCTTCAGCTTGATAGGTGAGAAAAGGCTTCAGATTTGTCAGTCATCAAATTTATGTACCACCCATCTCACTCTCACAGTGACTCTAAATGGTTTATAGTATAATAGTTTTTATGAAAGAAACAACCGTCAGTTTAGGAAAACAACAAACTTCCTAGACCTTCTTTCAACAGCAGCCTCCATTTTATTCTCAGCTTGGAACTGGACCTGATTTTTCTTTGAACACTTCCTCCCTATTTCTAACTTGCTACATGCCCCAGGAATTTTGATAGAGTCCAAATGGAACAAAGGCGATTTGTTTTTGTTTTCTGTCTAACCTGTGCTTCTTCTTACTTATTCTTCCCCTCCCTGCCAGGATTTAGTAGCGTACAACCACCTCATGATGGCTTCTGCTAAACTTTCTTTGTAGAAGAATTCTTCATCTACAATTTACCTCAATATGGCTCTGATTGTGTCTCAGCATCTTCTCCACTGGACAGCCCAACTAAGGCTGCTGAAAGTCCCGGTTCAGTAATATTGAAAGTGTCTCTGATTCCCTATCCCTGCCTTACTTGTTAACTCCTTTCCATTTTTTCTTTTCTTTACAGGTAGCTCCATACAGTGTCCATATTGTGTTGCAATTAATGGATATTGCTCTGGTGTAAAGGTAGAATGTCCCAATGGGAGTGATGTCTGTTTGACTTACAGTTTGCAATATAAAGAAAACAAACGTAAGTAAGACAAGCCACATAAATCTGATTCATCCTATGCCATCTAATCGGTGAGGGTCCTTCAGGTCTTCCAATAATGCCCCCATCCTCACTGTAATAAAGTCCATCCACCTTGTTGCTGGTTGTTCTCCTTTCTTCTGCTTTTCCTGCAATAAGGGGTTCTCCAGACAGTTGGGTCTTCACATCATTTTCTGAAGAATAATAATTTGAGCCTGATCATGTAAATAATATTAGAAACCTGTATTTGGGTGGGTGGAGGAATTCCTTTAAGTCTGAATGATGGCTCTGATCATTGACGTTTCCCTCTTCCTTCAGAGATGTTTGGCAACTTTGAAAGTTGTGCTACGAAAAACATTTGTAAGGAAATGGAAGATCTGATAGGGAAGCCTCTCCGTGAAAACGTGGCCCGCATACCTGGTTTCCCAACAGAAGCTATAATTAAAGCACCTCCCTCCTTTGCATCGTTTTTCCCAGCGTTCCTTGGGCTCCTCCTGATGAAGCTTCTCTTCTAAAGCTCTTCCTTCCACCCAAGAAGTTGTCCCTTTCCTTGGCCTGTACGTCCTCTCAAGCTGATCAGGAAGAATCTTTGGTATTATGCTTAATCTTTTCCCAAATAGAAACCAGTTAAGCAGACAGAAGTATAATCAGCAGCTTGGAATGTGTGTTTGAACTAAAAAAGATGGTGTAATTCAAATTAAAAAACCCCAATAAATAATTGGATTCCAGTCATTGCCTGATTATTTTGATTTGGTCTAGAAAAAAAAATCCACATGTTCTATTTTGCAGGGATTGTTTGCCATTTCCTTCTTCCAGATTTGATTTGATATTGATTTTTATGAATTAATATATGAAATGTAGTACCTGCCCATCTCACAGGGATTAGTTGTTTCAACCATTATATGTTACTTTATTGATCAGCTGTTTATTTATTTTATTTTATTCTGTTGGTGCCATCTGAATCCTGAAGGTAACTCTGAGCATTACTTTGTCTGTTTTCCAATTTAGTCTACAGTCCTGCAGTTTCTCTAGTTTTCTGTTATTCAAGAAAGTTTCACAAACACATCTAAGGAGTTGAGCTGGCTCAAAGGTTCACGGGCATGCTCTCACATACACACACTGACCGTGGCGAGAAAGATTGTAAAATCAGGTGCAACTTTTCACCAACCGCCTTGCTTATGAACAGAAGTTCTGGTCCCAGCAGTAGTCATAGGCTGAGGACTACCTGTATCCAAATATAGCCTGACAGAACACGAACGGGTAGTTAGAGAAATGTAACTGGAGCAATTTCTCTGCCAGTCAGAGAGGCCTTCTTTGGAAGAGGTTTCCCTGGAGTTTTGTCGGGAGTCCTCGCCTGCCAGCGGATCCAACAGCCGAGTCAGATGAATCGGATGAGGGGGACGGGTTGCCTGGGGTCACATCGGAGTCTGTGGAAGGCTCTGAGGAGCACAAAGACTTGGAGCTAGATGTGACACCGGACCCATCTATTCACACTTGGGCAGAGAAAGACAGCTGGGTTGAGGGCCTGAACTGAGGGAAAAGGGGAAGCAGCTGGGCCCTGTTCCAGATGCACGGAGGCACAGGGAGGAAAGGCATGCAGGACAGTGGAGGGCTGATGGGCGGTTCTCCAGGAAAAGGATAAGACTCTAAGAAGCCATGCCCTGGCTGGGCTATAAAGAGGAGAGGCGTGGCAGGGGCTGGTTACCGTTCATGCTATGGCTTTGTGCTTCTGTCGTTGGATTTCTTGCCTCAGGATTCTTGGATATCTAACCGGGTTTGTCGGATTTCTGTGTGTTTGAGTGACTGAAACCTTGAGCATTCCAGCTGAGAACTCAGAGACTGATCTTGTTCGTTTCAACAGCTCGAGGACTGGCTGGAGTTTTGCTCCACAAAAGTGGTGTTGACATAAAAGGGGTTTATTTTCTTAGCAAGTCCCATCTTGTTCAGCGCCAAGGCGTTTTTCCTCACGAGGAAGCGGTTGAGTGGTATTTGCGGAGGCCGGGACAGAACAAGTTTTCCTTTGCAGTTTGCGGGAAATCCAATCCTGCCCTGATTCAGGTGAATCCCTGGCTCAGGCATCACTTTGGGAAAAGCAGCTATTTAACTGCCTGTCCTCCATCGGAAGGATTGCTTGGTGTCTTCCCTTCTTCAAACCATCAGTGGTGACCGTCAGCCAACTGAGACACTGAGGGGGATTTCTGGGCTGCCAAAATCAAAATTAGCTACAGGGAGGTGGAGAAGGAACTGAGAGCCAAGCTGGACCAGTGGCTAGAAGGCAGTACACGTAGATGAGTGGTAGGCCACCTTGGCTTTTATGACTTGTGGACTTCAACTCCCAGAATTCCTGAGCCAGCATGGCTCAGCATGGAAACCTCTCCCTTTCCCCTCAGCATGGCTGGCTCAGGAATTCTGGGAGTTGAAGTCCACGAGTCATAAAGGAGCCAAAGTTTCCCTCATGCTGGCTCAGGAATTCTGGGAATTGAAGTCCATGAGTCATAAACAAGCCAAGGTTGCCAACCCCTGGCCTAGACCACTTTATGACTAGTGGACTTCAACTCCCAGAATTCCTGAGCCAGCCATGCTGAGGGGAAAGGGAGAGATTTCCAAGTTGAGCCATGGTGGCTCAGGAATTCTGGCAGTTGAAGTCCATGAGTCATAAACGAGCCAAGGTTGCCAACCCCTGGCCTAGACCACTTTATGACTATGTTTTACCCTCATAGGGCGCTGTTTGGGTCTCACCATGTCTCCACCGGCCAGCCTAGCTAAGGCTACTGTTCCAATATCTCAGGGGCTGCCACAAAGAAGAGGGAGTCAAGCTATTCTCGAAACCACCCGGGGGCAGGACAAGAAGTGATGGATGAAAACTAATCAAAGAGAGAAGCAACCTAGAACTTCCTGACAGTTAGACAATTAATCAGTGGAACAACCTGCCTCCAGAAGTTGTGAATGCTCCAACACTGGAAGTTTTTAACAAGACATTGGACAGCCATTTGTCTGAAATGGTATAGGATTTCCTGGCTGAGCAAGGGGTTGGACTAGAAGACCTCTAAGAACCCTTCCAACCCTGTTATTTCATTCTATTGCCCTAAATATGTAGCACTTGCATCCATTTATGTGTGTGTGTGTTTGTGTGTGCATGTTTACCCGTCAGGATACGCTAGTAAGTTCTATGGCATTCATTTCTGACTTAGGCTCAAAATGTATACAAAACGATTAGGTTGAACTTGAGCAACTCAAAAGAGTGACTGGAGGAAGGGAAGGGATAAAAATGCAAAGATAAAAGGATGTCTACACAAAAAAAGGAAGTGTGGCTTAGCTTGAAAACATTTGTCAGAACAGATGTTGAAGAGGCTGTAAAGGGGGGAATTGAAAGGAAATAAGTGGTTTTCCTGCTATTGGTTGACAGGTAGATATTCTTTTGTTTTTCGGCAGCTGAGTGAGATGGTGGCCTCCCTTCTTTGGAAACTAACAAGGAGAGAAGCAACCTAGAACTAAGGAGGAATTTCCCGACAATGAGAACAATCAACCAGTGGAACGGCTTGCCTTCAAGGGTTGTGGGTGCTCCATCACTGGAGGTTTTCAAAAAATGGACGGGACAACTATTTGACCATTAGAAGATAGTCAAGATTCTATGTTCTATCCTGAGTAACTTTGGACCAGTCCTAAATACTTCTCAACCCAGCCTACTTCGTAGGGTGATTAAAACAAGCAAGACCTCGGTCTTAAAGTACCAACCAACAATTAAAGCTGTCTTCAATGAAAATGCTTTGGGGGTTTGATAACCAATTGCAGGAAGCACAGGAATTATCTTTTGAGAAAGGAAGAGACACTCTTTGACCTATTCCTTTCCCTTTTTCCTTTGCCACTAGAGACTCAAACAATCAACGACCACATGAGTCCACTGATTAAGATGCGCCCTTGCTAGCTGTACGGTAGTTGAAGATTCTCTCTTTATGAAAGCCTTCTAAACAGTTTCTCTTTGATGAGGAATTGAACGTGGCCAAGAAAACCCTTTCCAGTGAAAAACAGGCTTGAATTCCCAGCTATTTTGACTGCAGATTACTCACCATCTATTCTTTGCACAAAAGTCAAAGGGTAACCATAAATCCCACTGAAGTCATAAAGTGAAGGACAAATTAATGTGAACGGCTCCACCACTTGACGATTCTGTAAGACAAGAGTTCCCAGGCTTTCTGCATTGGCGGCCCAGGGTGGGAGAGGGGAGCAGGGAAAGAGGTTTTGTGGGAGGTGCAGGCACATGTGCACTTGTGTGGGCGTGCACACAAGCACTCATTGCTCGTGGGAGTGGGCCCGAGAGCAGCCATGATGCCCAAGTGAGGCTCTGAGTGCCCATGACCCTCGTCTAAGTCCCTGAGCACCCACAATCTTCGTGTGAGCGGGGCCAAGAGCGCACACAACGCTCGTGTGATTGCACATCAGCCAGCCACTCACACTGCTTGGTTGCAAATAGGCCACGGACCGATAGAGGGCCGCAGCCCACAGGTTGGGGACCCCTGTTGTAAGATCACCATATATTGGGAATTGATGGGCAATCGTGCCAATGATGGAGGAAGGAAGGAGGGACAGATGAGCAGAGTTTATTGAGGTCCATGGATGGTCAATGCATAAAATGTCTTACCTTAGGCTTCCCTTTGGAAAATGCTCTTATAGATGTATACATAAATTGTAATGGATAGTTTTTTTTATTATTTAAACTTTTAAATTTTGAATAACATAAAAATATCTTATTGATTTTAACATATAAAAATAAAACTTGATCTAATAAATGAACAAAATAAAACCCTCTTTCTCCAAACTAAATTGCACAACCAGCTCATTTGCTTTTATCCTTTACCAACACAGAATGAAGTACAGATAAACTTCTGCCTTTCTGCCATTCAATATACCCTGTCTCTGAATTCATACAATTCACCGAAGCAGATTGAAAAATACACTTCCTATGTTCACAGAACCTATAACGTCCAAACACATAAATCATACTAGGGATCACTACAGTTGTGTGGTTTCCACAACGCGCTAACATATGTAGCTGGGTTCTCAGACCAGACTAAACCATGTATTTCCAACTTCTCTTGACCATAGAGCTAGTTTGGTGTAGTGCAAGGGTAGGCAACCTTGGCTGTTTTATGACTCGTGGACTTCAACTTCCAGAATGCCTGAGCCAGCCATGCTGAGGGGAAAGGGAGGTTTCCAAGCTGAGCCATGCTGGCTCAGGAATTCTGGGAGTTGAAGTCCACGAGTCATAAAAGGGCCAAGGTTGCCTACTCCTGGCCTAGGCCTAGGCTGCTTTATGACTCGTGGACTTCAACTCCCAGAATTCCTCAGCCAGCCATGCTGAGGGGAAAGGGAGGTTTCCAAGGTGAGCCGTGGGGCTCAGGAATTCTGGGAGTTGAAGTCCACGAGTCATAAAAGAGCCAAGGTTGCCTACCCCTGGTGTAGTGGTTAAGGTGCTAGCCTAGAAACTAGGAGATTGTGAGTTCTAGCCCCGCTTCAGGCATGAAAGCTGGCTGGGAGACCTTGAACCAAATCACCAGGAGATGGTGAGTTGTAGTCCCACCTTAACTATGAAATACAGCTGGGTGACTATCACTCTCTCTCTCAGTCCAACTCACCTTACAGGGTTGTTGTGAAGAAAATAGGAGGTGGAAGGAGCATTATGTTTGTTTGCTGCCTTGAGTTACTTATAAACTGATAAAGGTGGAATACAAAGATCTAATCAATCAATCAATCAACCAAGGTATGGCAAATCTAAAACTTGCTTGTTGCCTGGACTTAGCCCCAAATTAAACTGGAATATGCTAATTAATTTAATTTATAAGGTCCTGTCTTCTAATCTGAACAGTCAATCATTCAAGTCAATTTTATTGCAGTCTTAACCTAGTCTAAGAAGGGTGTCTGTGAATAGTCTGTAAGCACTTATAAATCTATGTCAATTAACTAGTAAATACAAAGTGATACAACTTTAAATGCATCTACAGGATAGAACAACCTGACTTTTTGAGTAAAATCAAAAAGGAGTAATCTACAACTCTCTCATTGCTGGCTGGGAATTCTGGGAGCTGGAATCCATAGGTCTTAAATTCGGACAACCTGGGCCTGGACTTTAAATATGGTCGTATGTAAAGTTACATAAAATGTGCTAACACCCAAAATTGCAAAAACGTGATCAGAACTAAATTGAAGTCACATCAATTTTAACAATATCTAAAAGTGCATAAATTCTACATAGCTGGAACCTAGTCTTCAAGGCCTGATGATGGGTTGACAATATTTAAGCCAAGTGTGCGGTAATAATGTCAATTTATTTAGAAGCTGCATCTGGGCTTAAGCCAAGCTTGTACAATGAGATCAGCAATCTGCTAATGGAAGAGATGATTAAATCCGGTGTGCCTGCCTCAAAAACAAGAACAATCAAGAAAAATAACATCTCCTGAGGTTTCTACTTCTACAAAACGACACGAGGGCAGAATCTTTCACACTTGCCCTCAAACACCTGGAAAGGAAAAATAGCACGGCTTTGGGTGAAAGAGAAAGCTTTCTAATGGTGGGGCGTTTCAAGTTGTGTTTGATAGTTGGCAACGGTGCCTCAAAACCAGTGCTTTATCAAACTTGGCAATTTAAAGAAGTGTGGATTTCAGCTCCCAGAATTCCAATGTACAGATACAGATTAGGTAAAACTTGGCTCGACAGCAGAAACTGTGAGAGGGAAGACAGTCACTTAAATATGAGTCAGCGATGGTGCTGTAGCCGCCAGAAAAAGCCAATACAATCTTAGGTTGCATTAACAGAGAGATAGAATCAAGATCACGAGAAGGGCTACTACTGCTTCTTAATGCCTCGGTAAGGCCAGATTTGGAGTGCCGCATCCAATTTTGGTCCCCACAATAAAAAAAAAGGACGTTGAGATTCTGGAAAGAGTGCAGAGAAGAGCAACAAAGAGGATTAGGGAGACTAAAACATATGAAGAAGGGTTGCAGGATTTGGGTATGTCTAGTGCAGTGGAAAAAAGGACTAGGGGTGACAGGATAGCCATGTTCCAATATTTGAGGAGCTGCCGAATAGAATAGAATAGAATAGAATAGAATAGAATAGAATAGAATAGAATAGAATAGAATAGAATAGAATAGAATAGAATAGAATAGAATAGAATAGAATAGAATAGAATAGAATAGAATAGAATAGAATAGAATAGTTGGAAGGAAACTTGGAGGTCTTCTAGTCCAACCCCCTGCTCAGGCAGGAAATCCTATACCATTTCAGAACAATTGTTCTCCAATCTCTTCTTAAAAACCTCCAGTGTTGGAGCATTCACAGCTTCTGGAGGCAGGTTGTTCCACTGATTAATTGTTCTAACTGGCAGGAATTTCCTCCTTAGTTCTAGGTTGCTTCTCTCCTTGATTAGTTTCCATCCATTGCTTCTTGTCCTGCCTTCAGGCGCTTTGGAGAACAACTCAATTCTCTTTCTTTGTGGTAACCCCTGAGATATTGGAACACAGCTATCATGTCACCCCTCGTCCTAGAAGAGGGGGGGGTCAATCTATTTTCCAAAGCCCCAGAAGACAAGACAAGAAACAATGGATGGAAACTAATTAAGATGGTCTTGGATTAAAGCCACAAGAATCAATTTGCTCTAAATTTACTCTGTTGAGAGGAAAACCTACATCACTTTGTTTTGTTTCAAACTCACTCAAAGAACAATCAGATGCTGATATTTTTACACACAAAAAAAATCCCCTATCCCCCTTTATTCTGTGCTGACTCTAGACCAGCCATGTCAAACTCGTGACTTTCCCCCCATTGCTGGCAATGGGGTGGGCGCGGTTTTGGCATGACACACCCAGCCGGCGGGCCTGCAGTTTGACATGCCTGCTCTAGACCTACTTTGTAATCAGATTGGAATGAAGCTAAACAGGCAGCAACCTATGGGAATATTTGCAATTGAGATACCATTGCATTCTTCCATTTCTTGTGCAAGCTTGGAAAATCAGAGAGTAGAGATCACAGTTTCAAATTGCTAAATCTAAATTGCCAGCTGGGGATTTCTGTGAGCTGAAATCCAGACAACTTAAAGCTGCCAAGTTTGGGGGGAAAAAAACAAAACACTGACCTAAACACTGGAGAGAGAGAGAGGGTAAAAAACCACTAGAGAATTCTAGCCCTGGAGAATTGAAAATGGTTGAGTTGGAAAATTCCCCCCCCCAAAAAAAAGACATCTTGTTGACAAGAAAAAAATCCTTTATTCTGACATTGTCCTTCAACTCTCTTAATGCTCTTTTCCTGTCTTGCGGATAGAGACGGGGAAATGGCTTTATTACAACAGAACAAGGAAAGCACAGGCTTAGATTTATTTCTTTATTTCCTTTTAACCAACAAAGTATTTTGTGTGGGTTATAAAATTCCACAAGCAGCTGAGCAAAACTCCTCTCTCTTACATCATGGGCCTAATGTTGTTTAGTCTTGGAATAAATGGTCTGCCCGAAAGAAACAAACTTCAGACACCAGGAAGAATTCCATCGACTTCCTTCTAATATGCATTTTAAAAACCATTTTGGAAACCTTCCCGGAAGCAACTGCAAACATAAAATACTAAAACCCGTTAAGTGCAATAAATAAATAATATTTATTTAGGAAGGAAGGGTGGGAAACATGTAAACCCTATTATTCTGGTAGAGTGGATGTGGAAAGTAAAATTGAGTGTGAAAGGGGAACATACCAGGTAATTCTGGAAGGAAACTGAAACTTTTTCCTGGCTGCCAAAAAACACATGTTTCTTTTTCTTTTTTCTTTTAATCGTTAATGTGAGGAGGAACAAGGATCTTTGTTAACAACTGCGGTTTGTGTTTTTCAAAAGGAGAGGTACAATGTGCTGCTTGAGGTCAGTGTTTCTCCACCTCAGCCACTTTAATCTCAATTTACAGAATTTCCCAGCCAGCATCTGAGTTTGCAACCGAGCTGAATCATTGCCCCAAACAAGGTCTTCCCCTTTCACTTTTGGTGAAGAGGAGATCTGAAAATTTGTGGTTAGGAATTGATTACTCTGTGCTGTAGCTGTAGCTCACACACACACACACACAGACCCACACACCTTAGTAACACCCAGTCTGAAGGCCACTGATCTTCCACATCAGGGGTGTCAAACTCAATTTCATTGAGGGCCGCATCAGCATTGTGGTTGCCCTCAGGGGGCCGGGTGGGTATGGCCAGGGTGGGCGTGGCCTACTGGGTGGGCGTGGCTAGAGTGCGTATGGCCTACTGGGTGGGCGTGGCCAGCTCTACATCGTTCGCATCAAGGGTGCCTATGGGGGCCTGGGCAGGAGTGGGACAGATCTGGGGGTCTCTGGGCCAGGGCCAAGGCAGCGGGGACCGTTCCCTCACTGTTTCCAGGATGGCTTCGGGGGCCACATGAAACCACTTCGCGGGCCGGATCTGGCCCCCAGGCCTTGTGTTTGACATGTCTGTTCCACATGGATGTCATCAGTAGTGGGATTCAGCCAGTTTGCATCACTTTGGCAGAACCAGTTGTTGCCCAGGCCCAGAATGGACTTCCGGAAGTGGCATCCACACAGAGATCCGGTTGTTCACATATTTGAATCCCACCACTCCTTCCTTCCTTCCTTCCTTCCTTCCTTCCTTCCTTCCTTCCTTCCTTCCTTCCTTCCTTCCTTCCTTCCTGTGGTGGGATTCAGCCAGTTCATGCCAGTTCGGCAGAACCGGTAGCTAAATTTTTTGTTGCCCAGGCCCAGAAAGAACTTCTGGAAGCGACATCCACACAGAGAACCGGTTGTTCACGTATTTGAATCCCACCACTGGATGACATCCTTTTGAGTATCCCAAGATAATAGCAGAACTCCTTCGTTGAACTATGGCTGATCTCATTTATGATACCCACTTGGTTCCTTCTCCAAGGGAAGAGACCTCTATGGGCTTTGCTCACTTGCAGGGGCTGTATGCTAAAGATAATGTAGTTTCTGAGGGTTTCCAGTAAGTTGTGTGAACTCAGTCCTCATGCCTTAAACATACGATGGGTTCTGGATGTATGTACTGCTGAATTTAGTGTATCTGGTGTATGTTTAGCCGCTGGGAATTTGAAGGGTCCTTGGTGCTCTTTGAACTTCCTTGTTTTCTTGCAGATGTTGTCAAACTAGGCAATATCATCAGTGCCTTTGAGTAATGAAACCTCTGCAAGAAAACCACCAAGCTCAGAGAGCACCAAGGACCCCTCAATCACATCATGATGGAAGATGGTCAAAAGACTGAGCTTCCTCTGAAGGATCTGGTAGGGTTTCGATATTTGAAGGCATAAAATCAGTTGATCGTAAAGGGCTGGAATGAATTTTACTTTATTACAGCACAGGTGTTCTGTACCAGCCTGCTACCGGCCCTGCAGAAAAGGCAGGGACAACCCCTTTTACAAGAAGGCAAGAGGCTGGAATTAAGCCTGCCAAATTTATGGATACAAAAACAAACAGAACAAGACACGAACCAAGAAACAGGAGCTATTCAAGCGGTTGCCTTCAGCAAACCAGCCCTCCCACGCATTCCCCTTTTATACACTTCAGGGCGTGGCTTCTCTCTGCCTCCTTACGAGGTGCCCCATTGCCTTCCTCTGTTTACTCCTGATTGACTGCCTCCTGCGTCGGGCATCCTTGAACAGGGCCAGCTGTGGGTCATCTTCATCCACGCTGTCAGGCTCACACAGCTGGGTCTCCGTCGTGACCAGGTGGGAGGGGCCTGGCTGAGGGCTCTGCGGAGCCTCAAGGCCATCATCAGCAAGCTCTTCAACACCCCCCTCCTCCTCTGAGTCGTCCGACCCAACTGCCGAACCCACAGGCTGACCCTGAATCACAACAACAGGTAGCCTCGCTCAAGGATTGGCAACATATCTTGAGCACTGTGCTATGTAAGGTTGTCTCATTCCAATCCACCAATATCTCATGAGTGCACCCACGAGACCATAAAACTCTTGCAAGATCTCACCAAGTTTAAAACCTTATTTTATTTGGAGGTCTGGAGGTGTCGCTTAGAGATCCAAATAGTTTTGAGCAGGTTCAATGGGTATTTAATATTTCCCCAAAATATCCAGCAGGAAAGGAGGAAAACATGAGGGATTTTTACCTTGAACCTAGTCAAGAATTTGGTCCGCTTGAAACAAAAGCTTAACACTGCTAACCCATTGGCAGAACATACTAGCACGATTACTGTAAACCCATACAATTTGCACAATATTTGCAATAGCATTATTGCACAAAAATAGAGCAATACTTATTTTTATTTTTATTTTAATTCCATTTATATCCCGCCCTTCTCCGAAGACTCAGGGCGGCTTACAAACTTAGCAGTAGCCTTCATTCTATGTATATGCCTGCTTATTAGGGCTTTCACACACACCCCCAAGTGGCATTATTACAAAGTCAGCTTAATTGCCCCCAACAATCTGGGTCCTCATTTTACCTACCTCGGAAGGATGGAAGGCTGAGTCAACCTTGAGCCTGGTGGGATGCGAACCTGCACTTATGATACCAGACTGGCTTCATACATCACATCAAGCTTCTTGTGCATCCGGAAACCAGGGTTAAAACTGACCAAGCCTAACATATTGTCAGCTGACCTGATTAGATTTGTCATATGAACATCACCTTTACTATATACACTGACCTGGTAGCAGATCCCAGGTTTTAAGCGTTAAATTGTGCAAATCTTCAGAAGGTTGCTTTGCAGGAATGACACACATCCCTCCACATTCTTAGTACTAGAGCAGTATGGCCAAACTTTATTTGTGAAAAGCAGCAGCTTCTGTGCATGGATTGCAGGTCTGCAGAAGTTCCATCGTCCGAGGCAAAATCCTGAGTCAAGGAAGGTCACCTTGGATGGCCACTCTGCCTTGCAAACCTCTAATTAATTAAAGACATTTTCCAGCAGAAATTTTGTGGCTGTGTCTTCATGAATTAGCCAGCTGTTCCTCGTTGGTAAAAAGAGGGCCCAGATTCAAGTTCCAGCACTTTCTCTGGAGACCTCGCGCTGGTCAGTAGTGAGAAAATTGAACGAGTGGTCTCAAACATCTGTCTTGGTGAAATACCACTTTCGTGTTCTATGTTCTTCTTTCTGAGATGGAGAAACATGGAACCTTTAATGGCTGCTTCTTCCAAGAGGTGCCTCACAAGAAGACGTTCGTCAGCAGCAATCCAGACAGAGAGAAGAGGAGACATCCTGTAAGATGTGACACTTGGTTGGCTGGCTGGCAATTAACGGTATCCATATCAAGCAAGTTCACTTTTCCAGAGAGTAAAACATTACAGATGGACTCAGTTGTGCAACCTTTCAGAGTGATGTGTTTTTCTAAATAGGACAAACAAGAAGGAAAGTCACACAGAGCCTGGTGATCATGACCTAAGAAGTCCACTCATCCACTTAACGGCTGGCTAACGCAACCCACTATCCTTTCAACTTGCTTAAACACAGTGCCAGTATTATACCCACAAAACATGCTGCACCATATCATGTTGGTTTGGTACAGAGAACAGAATAATAGAGTTACAACCTTGGAGGTCTTCTAGTCCAACCTTCTGCTTAAAAAGGAGACAGTTCATATTTCTGGAAAATGGCTGTCCAATTTCTTCTTAAATACCTCCAGTGATGGAGCATCCACAGCTTCTGGAGGCAAGCCGTTCCACTGGTTAATTGTTCCGACAGGAAATTTCTCCTTAATTCTAGGTTAGATCTCTCTTTGGTAAGCTTCCAACCATTACTTCCTGCCCTGCCCTCAGGTGTTTTGGAGAATAGGTTGACCCCCTCCTCTCTGTGACAGGCCCTCAAATATTGGAAGACTGTTATCATCTCACCCCTAGCCTTTCTCTTCGCTAGACTACACATATCCAGTTCCTGTAGCCTTCTGGGTGAGGATCACGCCTAAGCCACGTATACCCACAGAGAAACATATAAAGATAAAGATAAAGGTTCCCCCGCACATGCGTGCTAGTCGTTTCCAACTCTAGGGACCGGTGCTCATCTCCGTTTCAAAGCCGAAGAGCCAGCGCTTGTCCGAGGACGTCTCCGTGGTCATGTGGCCGGCATGACTAGACGCCAAAGGCGCACGGAACGCTGTTACCTTCCCACCGGAGTGGTCCCTATTTTTCTACTTGCATTTTTACGTGCTTTCGAACTGCTAGGTTGGCAGAAGCTGGGACGAGTAACAGGCGCTCACTCTGTTACGCGGCACTCGGGATTCGACCCGCCAAACTGCCGACCTTCTGATCGACAAGCTCAGCGTCCTAACCCACTGAGCCACCGCGTCCCTTGCACAGAGAAACATAACTGAGGTTAAATGAACTCAGGTAAACAGATTTGTAACTGACTGGGTTAAGTGGGTTGTATGAATGCAGTCAATATGTTTTAAGGTGACATGTGCAGGTATTCAAAATATAACCTCAGAATTACCAGGATATTTATGTCCAGCCAAATCCAGGCAGTAATTCTCAGCTCCAGTGCACTTGACTGTCTTCTTAAGGCATGGCTCAAATTCAGAATAGCAGGCTGGGCAGTATTTCCCATTGGCTGTCATATTTATTGGTGGCCCTGAGAAAAAAATGAGCCCAATTAATTAAATCAGAGCATTTGAGTTCAAAAATGAACAACCCTCTTGTGATCATTGGTTCCATTGTTTTTCTAGGCATTTCTAGGCATTTATCATCCGGGTCCTCACACTTATGACCGTAGCAGCATCCCGCACGGCCCAACCCACCTCACAGGGTTGTTGTGATGGGAGAAATAGGATATGAGATATGTTCACTGCCTTGGCTTATTTGTAAGTAATGTTTTTTAAAAAACAAATCTAATAAATAAATAAATCAACAAACATTCCTAGCACTGTTGAGGCAGTCTTCAAAGAATACTACAACACCCAGATAAAGTTGTTTACCCATCTTGCAAAGGGGAAAAAACCAGAAACATCTAATTTGCAATGGAAGGATCGTATCAAAAATCTCCAAATCCTCTAGAGATCAGGGATGTTCAGCCTTAGCAAATTTAAGACCTGTGGACTCCAATTTCCCAGACATGGAATTATAGCTGTGGAATTCTGGGAGTTGAAGTCCACACAGGTCTTAAAAGTTGCCAAGGTTGGATACCTCTGCTCTAAATCATTCTGAATTACAATAGTCAACATGGCTTCTAGTGGAGAACTCTGGTACTTCAGGTTCTTGGAGGGCATGGCAACTTCCCAATTCTTTTGAGTTGATACCGCAGGTTCATCAACAAAGGTTAGGAGTGCCAGTCGTTTCTTACATTGTTGGATGGAGATCACTGACAGAGGAAAAGGAAAAGGAGACGAGACCTACATGGAAGAGAATCTTCTTTGCAGTCTTCTCCTAAGCAACAGAGGGTGCTTCTCCTGAGGAACTCTCCTTCACCAAAGGTCACCAGAACAGATGCAGAGGTGCAGTTCTCTGAGAAATAGCAGCCCTTTTCTATAATGAACATGGTGTTTCCTCCTGCCGAGAGAGAAGATTTCATATTTTGTCATGGCTGGGTCTTCACCTAGCCTAGCAGTGCCCAAAGAGAGCTTTTGTGGGACTCCTTTTGTGACCAAGGATCTCAGAGCTGTAGTAGGATGCTTGCTCAACCTCAAGAAGCTCCCAGGTCAATGACTGGCATCTACAAGTCTAAAACCTTGGAGAATTACCTCTAGGAAGACCAGCAAAGGAACTCAAGTTGAAGGCAACTTTTTGTGTTTAGATCATGCTTTATTAATTAGCAAGCTTAAAGAAGCCTATTTATTGTTACTGTTACTATGTCAAGGATGAAACTTTGGCAGCCACCTGTCTCTGCATTTCAACTTGCCTTTAGATTATGGAGAGGAGGTGTTACTTTCAAGAGGGTTAGCTAGAGAAATGAAACTTCTATAATTCAGCTGAAGACTGTGAAAGCCTGAAATCTTTTCAAGGACACCAAAACAGGTGTGGATTTGAAGCAGACAGTTCCCATAACAAAGTGAACTTGTTTATATGGACTATGTAAGACGTTGGGGGTTTGGCTGGGAAAATTATTAAGTCTGAGCTAGTTTTGCTTTGACATTGCCATGCAGTGTATTCAATAAACAATAAGGTTTTCAGAGACAAAATGAACCTGGAGTTTTATTTGGATTCTCAAGCTGTATGTTGACATAATATTTGATTTCTATATCTCTCAGTGATTAAAGACTCAGTCCTCGACTTACAATCATTTGCTTAATGACCAAAGTTACAATGGCATTGAAAAAAGGGACTTGCAAGCAGTCTTCGCACTTATGGCCGTCATAGCATCCCCACAGTCATGTGTTCAAAATTTGGGTGCTTAGCAACTGGCATGCATTTATGAGAGTTGCAGCATCCTGGGGTCATGTGATCATTTGTGACTTTGCCAGCTGGCTTCCGACAAGCAAAGTCAATGGGGGAAGCTGGATTTGCTTAACAACAGTAAAAGGTAAAAGTTCCCCCACATATGCGTGCTAGTCGTTTCCGACTCTAGGGGCCGGTGCTCATCTCCGTTTCAAAGCTGAAGAGCCAGCACTTGTCCGAGGACGTCTCTGTGGTCATGTGGCCGGCATGACTAGACGCCAAAGGCGCACAGAACGCTGTTACCTTCCCACCATAGTGGTCCCTATTTTTCTACTTGCATTTTTACGTGCTTTCAAACTGCTAGGTTGGCAGAAGCTGCGACGAGTAACAGGCGCTCACTCTGTTACGCGGCACTCGGGATTTGACCTGCCAAACTGCCGACCATCTGATCGACAAGCTCAGCGTCCTAACCCACTGAGCCACCGCGTCCCTCTGCTTAACAACAGTATGATCCACTTAATAACTGCAGTGATTCAATTAACAATTGTGGAAAAAAGGTTGGCAAATTAGGAGCGATTCACTTCACAACCATTTTGCTTAGCAACAGACAGGCTGGTCATAAGTTCAGGACTTCCTGCATTTCCAAAGACAAAAATAAAGGTTTGTAGGGAATGAAAATGGATTAAGATGGCTGCTTGTCTCCTGCTGCTTTCACTCACCTCTGGAGGTTTCTGTCAATCCGATAACACAAATGTCCTCATCCAACCCACATCTCTCTTTCCCACTGAGACAACTATTTCCTGTGCGAAAACAGTTTTCACACTCCGGGGAATCACCTGAAAAAGTAAAAAGGTCCATTAGCCTGCAGGGCAGATATTTCAGCCATGTATCAATGGGGTCCCTTAAGGGCCTGATGACTACATTCATACAACATGCTGGTCTTGTGATTTGGTGAAGTTTTCCATGTCTGTGTACATTTGACTCAGCCTGTGTTGTATGAACTCAGACTGCCAGGATAAAATTTATGGTTAGATGTTGATTCAGAAAATGGGTTCATTCATTAACCAGGTGAAGACCTGGGTTTGATCGTGAAAAATTCTGAAATGTCCTAGATTTTATTTTCATCTCGCCGGGCAACATGAAGATTAGAACTTCATTGCAACTTCAAATGAATGAAAAACTGCTGGTGACCTTCTACCGTTGCTTCATAGAGAGCATTCTAACCTATTGCATTTGTGTGTGGTTTGCTTGTTGCACAGTAGCGGATAGGAAAGCACTCCAGAGGGTCATTACCATCACCCAGAGGATTATTGGTTGCCCTTTCCTCCCCCCACCCCCCGGGATGAACTGTACAGTTCCCGTTGTCTTAGGAAAGCTCAAAATATTCTTAAAGACTCATCTCATCCCAGTCATTCTTTTTTCTGAATTATTGCCATCTGGCAGACGGTACAGGATAATAAAAACAAAGACAAATAGGCTGAAAAATAGTTTTTAGACCAGAGCTATAACCATATTAAATACCACTGTATAGTGCAACATTGAAGTGCAATATTAGGGGCAGCACAATGGTGAATAGAATGTGAAGGATGTGTGTATAATAATGTATGTTCTTATTTGTGGTTTTTACTTGTGTGGAGTGTGCACTGTGGACAGCACTTAATTTTGTTGTAAGTTACACAACAACAGTAAAGATATTCTATTCTAAATGAAGATTTATTTATAAGCGTGGAGATCAGATCTCATGTCCCAGGGCAAGATGTTCTACAGGGCGGGGGCTGTGGCAAAAAAAGAAGGCTTTTTTCCTAGACCAGTGATGGCGAACCTTTTAGACGCTGAATGCCCAAACTGCAACCCAAAACCCACTTACGTATTGTCGGGTGCCAGGTGAGCGTGGTCCATTGGGTGGGTGTGGCCCATTGGGTGGGTGAGGCCATTGGGTGGGTGTGGCTCATTGGGTGGGTGTGGCCATTGAGTGGGCGTGGCTGCAGTGGTAACGGCAGAGTGGGTGGGAGTAAAAAGTTCAACCAATCAATTCCAACTTTGCAAGATCTTTTTTTTTCCTGCGAGAAGTTGAAATTGATTGATTGGTTGAACCTTTTCCTTTTTGCACATGGCGGTGGAGGCCTAAAGCGAAAAGGTTTTATGAAACCCAGCTGAAGGCCTAGGACTGGGGCGTGTGTGCCCACAGAGAAGGCTCTGCGTGCCACCTGTGGCGCTCGTGCCATAGGTTCGCCACCACGGTCCTAGACCCTGCCAGCCAAAATTCCTTGGCTGATGGAGTCCACAGTAGACCCCTTCGGGCAGAATGCGTGGGGCTGGCCATTCCTACTAGGGAAAGATGGTTCCTCAGATAACCTGGATGCACACCACAAAGGGCTTTGCTAGAACATACCAACAGATTAAGGCAACACGTTCCTGAAGAAGTCTTGTTATCCCTGACCCTCCAGTGAATCGGGGGTCAGTACTCACCAATAGATGGATGTATCGTTGGTTCTGCATCCTTGGATTCTTCTGGTTTCAGCACCCCCTCAACTGAAGTTGATGGACCAGGAAGCTTCTTGTTCCTCATGTTTTCTTGGGTCTGGAAACAAGCTAATAAACAAGGATTGGCTTTAGTGACACCCTCAATTTTCTGACCTTTTCGGGGGGATTGCAAGCCTAGTCATCTAATCTGGCTTTTTTCCAGTCATCCCCACAAAAAGAGATGCATCGGAGATGAACATTGTGCTTGGATTGAGAGCGGGTTAGCTCTCCTCTTTCATGTTCCTTTCTTGGGTGGGATGCTGCCTTGAGCAAGACTAGGGAGGTCTCCCCATAACTGATTTGCTCCAGTTTAGGAAGACGACCCCACCTTCCCTTCCCCAAAGTATCTTTTGTTAGGTCCAATCATGCAAGAAGCCATTGCAGCATCCCCCTGGTCTTGTGATCAAAATCCAGCTGCTTGGCAACTGGTTCATATTGATGACTGTTGCTGTGTCCCGAGGTCATACGATCTCCTTTTGCGACCTTCTGACAAGCAAAGTCCAGATTCACTTCACAACCGTGTTGCTAACGCAGCAGGGATTCACTTAGCATCTGTGGCAGGAAAGGACGTAAAATGGGGCAAAATTCACTTAACAACTGTCTTGCTTAGCAACAGAAATTTGGGGACAATTAGGGTCATAAGTTAATGTACTAGAACACGGGTAGGCAACCTCGGCTCTTTTATGACTCATGGACTTCAACTCCCAGAATTCCTGAGTCAGCTATGGGGACCTCTGGTCTACACAGATACAGGTATGAGTTAAGCTACCTGTGGAATTCTGGGAAGTGCTAAGTTAGAGTAGGCGGATCTTGAAAAGGGCTTGAATGACGCAACTGGAAGATCTGCTTATGTCTGCCTTCATAACAGAACAGATCTTTCTCCAGCTGTTGAGGAATTACTAGATGTTTTCTTACCGGGAGAGAGAAGTACAAAAAGGGAAAATAAAGTCAGAAAAACTTTCATGATGAAGATCTTCAGTGATGAAGAAGGCAGCGTCTCTCTGTAACCGCTTCTGCCGTGGGGCCACTTCTATGTCCTAAAATGTAAGCATTTGCAGGGGAAAAAAGGCATTTATTCTCTTTAAGGAACTGACATTTTGCTAAGCCTTTTATTTTCTTCTCTCTGTTTTTTTTCTTTTTTGGGGGGGGGGAGAGAAAAAGGACAGCCCTTTGTAAATCTTTCTCCCAATTTCTCCAATTTCTGTTTCTGAATGGGGCACAGTATCCTCCCTTCAGTGGTCCCACATCAAGCTGTAGATCACATTGTGACCGACTGTAAACTGAGGGCATATATTAGTCAGGTATCTGGTTTGTTTTTTTTAACTAATCTAGATGATACGTCAATATATATTGCTAGTCCATGTAATGATATGCCAGGGCTTTTCAACCTTTTCACCCATTCTGCCACTTTTAGGATATGGCAACATCCGAGTACCACCAGTCGCCTAGCAAGGTGTCAAAAACTTGATGCCCCCCTCAAAAAAGGAAAAAAGTGATGAAGTACAGGTAGTCCTCAACTTACAACAGTTCACTTAGTGGCTGTTTGAAGTTACAATGGTACTGAAAAAAGTGCCCCCCAAGCCACAGCTGAGCAAGATACCTGCCTGCCCACCTGGCGGCGCTCTTCCTCCTGTCTGAGGTTTTCATTGTTGTGAGCATTTCTTTTGAGGATTGGCAGCGGGGGTGGGGAGGGGAGGGGAGGGGAGGGGAGGGGTGTTTCGTTTTTATTCCCCCTGCCTGCTGGGAGGTTGCAGCAGGTTTTGGTCACTTCACATGACCCTGGGACACAGTGACCGTCGTAAATATGAATCAGTTGCCAAGCATCTGAATGTAAATCACAAGACCCTGGAGATGTTGCAGCATTCCAGCTGTTTGGCGCTTCTTCTGAGCTCCAGCTGGAGCCTGGCGCTGATCCTGGTGCTTCCACTGCAGCTCCAGCCATCTCTCACTCAGGCTTGTGTGGTGCAGCCATTCCCCTCCCCCACTACCACTTTTCTAGGATGGTCATGTACCACCTGCCAGGTGCCAATGTACCACAGGTGGTACCCGTACCACTGGTTAAAAAGCCTTGTGATATGCTATATGCTAAATCAGCGGTCCTCAAACTTGCTGGCTGCAGAGTTCTGGGAGTTGAAGTCCACAAGTCTTAAAATGGCCAAGTTTGAGGACCCCTGTGCTAAATAAGTAAATAAACAAACTGCATATTTTATAGCAACTACCACCCTTTTCAGAATTTGCAACTATTATATCTCCCTGTTTTCTGGATAGGAAAGAGATACATGACACCAAATTTCTCCCAGGGCTTGGAAGGAAAAAAAAAGAAAAAATTACTCAGGTTTCTTGGGGGTTGCCCCCTGATAAGGATCACCTCCTAGCTTTTGAAGTTTTTAACCTGACGTATTTTTACTTATACATTTTAACTTGTTTTTTTCCCCACTTTGGCTTTTAAGATACAGTTTTAGTTCTTCAGCTCGGAAAAGGTGGGCAGCGAAAGAAGCTTATGAAAGGATAGAAATATAATAATCACCACAAAATGCCAAGACCTGGAAACTCTGAGAATGACTCAGCTAAAAAAAACAACCCCAAACAACCCCGCCATTTGCAAAGAAGGTCACGGCCACTAGAACAGGGACCTCCAAAAAACGGAAGAAAAGGTTTGAGGAAATCACGACACGGTTTTTCGATGATTTGAATATATACTATGTGTTAATACGGCGATCCAAAGTTCAATTACAGGGAATCCTCAACTTACAACGGTTCATTTAGTGACCATTCAAAGTTACAACGGCGCTGCGAAAAGCGACCTAGGACCGTTTTTCACAGCTACGACCTTTGCAGCATCCTCGTGGACACGCGATGAAAACTCAAGACGCTCGGCAAGTGAGTCCTATTCATGACGGTTGCGGCGTCCCGGAGGGGTGTCACGTGATCCCCTTTTGTGACTTTCTGACGAGCAAAGATTCTAGGAATCTGGGGAGCCAGATCCACTTAACAACCATGTGTCTAACTTCACAAATGGCAATGGTCCGCTTAACAGCCGTGCAAGAAAACTCTACAAAGCGGGGCAAAGTCCCTGAACCCATGTTTCACATAGCGACGTACATTTTGAGCTGAAATGTGGTTGTAACTGGAGCATTGCCTGTACCTGACACCATCCATCTCCTGATTCCAGGACTACATCGCCCATCCCCAGATCAACCTATTCTGAGAGCTTTCCAAAAAGACCAAAATACTTCTTCGATAGAGATCTCAAGGTCAACAAGATCAGCTGCAGGGGCTGATCCCAGTTGCTGACAGTTTATGAATCTGGACGATTACGAGAACCCCATAGCTGGCAAAGCCGTGCTATTAAATTCTATTAATATCACAGAGCGATCTGGGGGGGGGGAGAAAAAAAATAGCACCATAGACCAATCAACTTCTTACCCTTCTTACCCAGACTTCAAATACATACCCCGCGTCTGTTCTCTCTCTGCCGATCCACCTACCCCCACGGGCCATTTTACCAAAGCAAACGCAGCAATCCAGAAAAATCCCTTCAAAACCACAGGATTTCTTCAACAACTGCTCTGCCTTTCCTCCGGAGCTTGCTTCCACTCCAATGTCTCTTTTGCTTTTGCTTTCCCTGTGCCTTTAATAGCAGCTGAAACTATTGGCAGTGGCTGAAGATGTGTGTGTGTGTGCGTGTGTGTGTGTGTGTGTTTTCTTTCTTTCTTCACATGACTTTTATCAGAGCTAGCAAAGTTTCATCTGTTGCTTTCCTGAATGACGGCTGCAGATAAATTTAAAAAAAAGAGAGAGAAAAGGGGTGGGGTGGGGGCGATCCAGGGCTAATACTCTGCTTTAAAAATAACTCTTGGTAAAGTCAAGTCGAGCAGGGGGAAATTCCAAAGGCTAAATTTCAGCACAGTTTAAGCAGACTCTAGGAGAAGCTTGGCATCGTGGTTTGCATGGGCTAACTGAGTTGGGTTATTTTAACAGGGGTTTGTTTGGGGGAGGGGGGGGCAAGTTGGTTTGTTGCATAAATGCAGGACAGGCAGTTAGGCTACGGTTCAAAGCATTGTGGAAAGCCAGAGAAAGGGCTAAATCAAAAGACCTGGAGTCATATTTGTCTTCAGCTTCTGTAGTAGCCTGTGAGAATGGCCTTGGGAGAGTGCGGGAAGAGCCACAGTTTTTCTCCAGCCCTGGGAAACATCTCTCAAATGGGACCCTCCCTACTTCTCTGGAAGGTAAAAGCAGGGGTGGGGGAGAAGTTTCTTTCAGACTTGCAAGACTCCGTTCCTGTAACCTTTCAAGAGAGGTAGTGTTAGTATCATGGTTTGTGCTTCCTCTCTGGACTACCTCGCAGGGGTGGCACAGTGTAGCATTGCAGACAAACTCTGCCCAGAGCCAGGAGTTCGATCCTGACCGGCTCAAGGTTGACTCAGCCTTCCATCCTTCCAAGGTTGGTAAAATGAGGACCCAGATTGTGGGGGGGCAAATGTGCTGACTTTGTAAACTGCTCAGAGAGGGCTGTAAAGCTCTATAGAGTGGTATATAAGTCTAAGTTGTACTGCTATTCTGTAAGGGCAAGAGAGACTGGCTTCCTAGCCTGCTGTGCAGAATCCTTCCCCTTCTAGAGGACTCTACCAGAGAAGATTAATGGCTGGCATTGCTATAGGACAGGGGTCTTCAAACCTGGCACTTTTATGACTTGTGGACTTCACCTCCCAGAATTCCTCAGCCAACATGGGGGAACTATGGCCCCCTTCAGGACTTGTGGACTTCAACTCCCAGAATTTCTCAGCCAGCGTGCCTCAGTGGCTGAGGAATTCTGGGAGTTGAAGTCCACAAATCATAAAAGGGCTAAGTTTGAAGACCCCTGATTTAGGACCTGGGAGCAACTGGGCTGAAAGAAGGAAGACAGACAATGCATCTGAATTTCAGAACTGGCAGGATCAGTTGGTTGTGTTTTTTTTGTGTGTGTGGCCGAAACCACTTGGGAGGTACCTGTCTTTGCAGATGCATGCCCATCCTCTGACCTCACACATTGCTTCCTGAAACTGAGATGGGGTTTTGTTTTGTTTTTTCGTTGTTTTTTTTTTTGCCTCCTTGGGTGGGGACAGCAAGATTTCTCAACCTCGGAAATGTTCAAGTGGTTGAGGTTGAGAAACACGGCTCTAAAGCATAATTAAGTTTCTTTTCCTCCGTTCTTCATTTGTGTCTGGCTCTTGGAGACAGCCCCCACAGTTTCTTGGCAAGGTTTTTCAGAAGTGGTTTGAGCTTTGCCTTCTCCATGGCCCCAAATCGCCCAGCAGGCTTTCATGCCTAGGGTGGGACTAGAACTCACGGACTCCTAGTTTCTAGCCTGGTCCCTTAACCACTAGAGACCAAAGTGGGCTTTTAATGGGGCCTCTCTTGCGAAATTTCATAAAACCTGTTCCAGAAAAGGAAGTTGTTTTAGTGCCACCTTAACAACTGAGGGATTTTTGCGAAGGGATTCACTGCAAGATGCCTATGTTCAAAGGAGCGGTGAAAAACCGTGTAAAGTTTAACACAACACAGAATCTCAGGGCACCTTTAAGAGTACACATTAGTTGTAACCAGTGGTGGGATTCAGATAGGGGAACAACCGGTTCTCTGTGTGGATGTTGCTTCCGGAAGTCCATTCTGGGCCTGGGCAAGAACAAAAAATTAGCTACCAGTTCTGCCCAACTGGTGTGAACTGGCCGAATCCCACCACTGGTTATAACACATTCAGCGGTAAAATGGCACAAAATTCTTCTTTGTACTTTGCTATGAAGGGGAAAGACAATTTCCTTTTCTGGAATTAGTTTTCTGAAAGAGTACAGAGAAGAGCAACAGAAATAATTAGGGGACTGGAGGCTACAACATATAAGGAATGTCTGCTGGAATTGGGTATGTCTAGTTTAATGAAGAGAAGGACGAGGGGGGACATGACAGCAGTGTTCCAATATCTCAGGGGCTGCCCCAAAGAAGAGGGAGTCAAGCTCTTCTCCAAAGCGCCTGAAGGCAGGACAAGAAGCAACGGATGGAAACGAATCAAGGAGAGAACTAAGGAGAAACTTCCTAACAGTTAGAACAATTAATCAGTGGAACAATTTGCCTCCAGAAGTTGTGAATGCTCCAACACTGGAAGTTTTTAAGAAGAGACTGGACAGCCATTTTTCTGAACTGGTACAGGGTTTCCTGCCTGAGCAGGGGGTTGAACTAGATGACCTCCAAGGTCCCTTCCAACTTTATTATTATTATTAAATCTCGTACGAGATGCCTAATTAAGAATGATAAAGGCCAGCAGGCTTTTCAAAAAGGGGAAAAAAGCCAGATTAAAATAACTCAAAATGAAAAGGCAGAATTTAAAAGCCCAATTAAAAAAAATGCATTTAACTTTAAAAACTATGAGATATGAGATAGGATGATGTAGGATGATATGATATTACAAAATATGATATTTGTTTGTTCATGTCAGAAGCACCCCAATTAAAATAAGGCATACTATATATATGACATAACATTTAAAATACAGAATTAAAATATACACAAATTAACTAGATCTTGCCAGTGGTGGGATTCAAATCGGTGAACCACCGGTTCTCTGTGCAGATGCCGCTTCCGGAAATCCATTCTGGGCCTGGGCAACAAAAAATTAGCTACCGCTCCTGCCGAAGTGGTGCTGAATCCCACCACCGGATCCCGCCAAGAAACTAGAAACATTAATTGCGTTCTGTTGCGCTGCCATGAGGTCAGGAAATTTACACTGGTTGGAATACAAACGGAAGATATGTACATATGTGTCGTGGTCTGCATGTCACCAGCTAGCTGGTAGATTTTATCTAGAGGGCTTGGTTTAAGGCTTCCAGTCTGCCCCTGACCTTCGCTCATTCCGCCGGGACCTGAAGACCTGGCTCTTTGAGCTCTCTGGCCTGGACCGAGAATATTAACTGGGGTTTTAATTGTATTTTAATTGTAATTGGGTTTTATTTCAAGGTTAGTGTAATTATTTTAATTGTTTTTAATTTTTGTAACTTGCTGCATCGTTTTAAAAAACCTTGTGAACCGCCTTGAGTCCTACGGAAGAAGGGCGGTATATAAGTTTAATAAATAAAATAAAATAAAATAATAAAATAAAATAAAATAAAATAAAATAAAATAAAATAAAATAAAATAAAATAAAATAAAATAAAATAATAAAATAAAATAAAATAAAATAAAATAAAATAAAATAAAATAAAATAAAATAAAATAAAATAAAATAAAATAAAATAAAATAATGAAATAAAATAAAATAATAAAATAAAATAAAATAATAAAATAAAATAAAATAAAATAATAAAATAAAATAAAATAAAATAAATAAAATAAAAAAATAATAAAATAAAATAAAATAAATAAAATAAAATAAAATAAAATAAAATAAAATAAAATAATAAAATAAAATAATAAAATAAAATAAAATAAAATAAATAAAATAAAATAAAATAATAATAAAATAAAATAAAATAAAATAAAATAATAAAATAAAATAAAATAAAATAAAATAAATAATTCTGCTAGCTTCATTCAGAGCAACATCTATTTTCCCAGTCTGTGTTGATTTATATCAGACTGGTGTATGAGATATGATATGATATGATATGATATGATATGATGATATGATATGATATGTTTTCATTGCTTGCTGGGGCTTAGATTGAGTTACCTTGCACTCAAATCATCCAACACGTATTTCTTCTTCTTCTTTTTTTATACTTTTCCACTAGAATGTACAGTATAGGCTGCTTTAGAGAGACTGGTTCCCTTCTGATAGCAAATACAGCAATGAAACCAATAGCCAAATAAATTAACGCTAGCAGAAGCAGCAATAAAAGGGAAAAATAACATTACGAAACTGATTATGACCACCAGGAGGTGTTCTTACCTAAAGTTTACATTCTGTAAACAGATTAAAGCGCCGTTTTTTTGCACCCGTATGCGCCATTTGTGTTGGTTTGTTTTTCTTGCTGGAAAGGACGTATCTGGTGCTCAGGTGAGAGTATGAATGGGACATGGGGAGCAACCTCTATTCATGGTTACTTTCTCTGATCTCAGGAGGTTTGGGAGTCCTGACGCTGATGAAGAAACCCCATCACGCGCTGGGAGGTTCTGTACAGATTAGGAGAAGAGACAGAGGTGATGGGTTAAAATTTGCTGAGCCCAAATGCTAAATCTTAATCTAGATCAAGGGCGCAGTGATGAGTAAGAAAGGAGAACAAGAACTGCTCATGTCTTGTTAAGAGATAAGGATGTGGTAGAAAAGGAATTCTACCTTAGGGTTGTGCTAACAAGTTAAATCCTCATATCCATTAAAACACAGACACACAGACACACACACACACACACACCACGTAATTTCTGCACTAATGCAAGCTCTTTGCACACTTCCTAGGTATGAGAATTTTTGCATTTCTCCATTCCTAACAGGAATTTCTGGCGCTGCTTTTTATTTTCCATTCCCCCAGGAAGTTTGCAAATCTCTCTTGGTGTACCGTGTCTTTGGTGAATTGCATCATGGAGTATCCAATAAAGAAGAACTGGTAGGAAAGCAGGTTCAGACCTGTGAGTGAAACCCCAGATCGATAATAACCTGTTCTAAATTATCCCATGGTGTCTCAACACCTGCGCTACAACCAAATCCTGTACACACCTTACTGAAATCTAAGGCCCAATCCATACTTAGTTAGTATCGATCTGCAGCACTTTTGAACTCCCCTGTTCACTTAATGCAGGGGTGGGGAAATATGACCCCTTTATGGTCACGGCTGGCTCAGGAATTCTGATAAATCAAGCTCCTTGGACTTCTCAGTGGGGAGAATGTCCTTCTTTGAGGTCCTGTCATATCAGGAACTGTTTGTGGAAAGTTTTGAGTCTCCTTCCATGTGACTGTGGTCACGTCGGGATTGTTGCAGTAAAATAGGTGTTTCTGTGCAGATGGCCAGAGATTAGTGGGACCGCAAGCTCATTTGAAGTTTATTGTGCTTGGCAAGAAGTGAGTTCTACCCTTTGGACTGGTGGATGTTATAAAAGAGAATTTATACTTTTATGGCCCTGTAATAATATAAGAGGTGGCTACTGAATTAATCACATCCCGGAATGGAAACTGCAGACTGCATATGGTGTTGAGGAACACACCTTTGTTTAACTTGCAGAACTGCATAGGGAGGCATGCACATTTGACCACCTCTACCTTCCCAGCATTGGAGTGTGAGATATCACAGTGAGTTTTAGGGTAACAATTGAAGCCATCTGCCCAATGGCTTTCTTTCTTAGGAGCAAGGAATGGACCACTCATTTTCCATCAGTGTGAACTCAAGTTGCCATAGGGAAGCCTTGCTAGATGCTCTCTGAACCAAGAAAGACGCACGGAGTTACTTCCAAGCAGTTTCCTTTATTGTTCTTCACCTATAGTCAGAAATCTTTTCAAACTCAAGCAAAGCACTTGCATTTCAATCAGAACACAGTTGGAAAGGTAACTTCCTGAGGTCTGGCTCAGGAATTCTGGGAGTTGAAGTCCACAAGTCATGAAGGGGCCATAGTTCCCCCATTGCTGGCTGAGGAATTCTGGGAGTTGAAGTCCACAAGTCATGAAGGGGCCATTGTTCCCCATTCCTGCTTTAGTCTAACCTCACTGAACTGACTTTAAACATTGGTTTGCTTATAGGGTTTGTAGACCGCGGCAATCGGAACCAGCTCTGAGCATTGTACAATTTCCCCCTCTCCATAAGTCAGGATAAGTCAGTAAAGTCACCCATAGAAAACCCAGAAAGGAAAGCCCAGAAGAGCAGAACTGTGTTTCTGAGTTGCACAATCACTCACATCTCATGTTTTGTTTAATTAACCTGATCTTCACTGATTTCCTAAATGACAGGAGGAAATCTCTAGAGCAGGTGTGTCCGTGCTTTTGGCTTGCTGGGCTGCATTGAGTGAAGAGAATTGTCTTGGGTTGCCTATAAATATATATAATATTTGCATGTATAATAAAGGCATGTAATAATGTTAAAGGTTTATGATCTTGTGAGGCTGCGTTACTAGATTTGTGTGCAGCCCATGGGTTGGACACGCTTAGTCTAGATTCTAGAAGAGAGGTGGGGAATTATGGCTAGCTCAGGAATTCTGGGAGTTGAAGTCCACAAATCATAAAAGGGCCATAGTCCCCCAGCCCAGTCTAGAGGAATGGTATCCCTTGATCCTATCGGGCAGAAAGATCTTATGGGGAGAGGTTTCTGCAGAATTCTGGTCACCAGCCCAATGGGGGGGGGTTGTTTAAATGTCAATATTGCACCTTGAATGACACCCAAGAGCCAAATGGTAACCAGCTCCTGAAGCAACAATGTAATAGGGCTCAGCGGAGAGCATTCTGGAGCATCTATGGCTTCTGAATAGTCTTCAAGGGCAATCCCATTGCAAGTAATCTAGTAGAGAGGCAGTTAAATTGCAAATGACTGTGAGCAAAACCTCCTGCTCCAGAAGAGGTTGTAAATTCCTCGTGTGTCCAATCAACTATTCTATTCTATTCCATTCCATTCCATTCCATTCCATTCTATTCTATTCTATTCTATTCTATTCTATTCTATTCTATTCTATTCTATTCTATTCTATTCTATTCTATTCTATTCTATTCTATTCTATTCTATTCTATTCCATTCCATTCCATTCCATTCCATTCCATTCCATTCCATTCCATTCCATTCTATTCTATTCTATTCTATTCTATTCTATTCTATTCTATTCTATTCCACTCCACTCCACTCCACTTCACTCCACCCCATTCCATTCCATTCCGTTCTGTTCTGTTCTGTTCTATTCTACTCCATTCCATTCCATTCTATATCTATTCTACTCCATTCCATTCCATTCCATTCTATTCTATTCTATTCTATTCTATTCTATTCTATTCTATTCTATTCTATTCTATTCTATTCTATTCTATTCTATTCTATTCTGTTCTATATTCTATTCTATCCACCAAATGAAGCTGTGTGAAAGGGCTCTACGGCCACTCATGTTTCCTGTTCTCTCCTAATTTTCCATGAAGATGGTGGCAATTTTAGCTATGGGCTTTTATTTTGATTACCTCGGAAATTGTAGATAAGATAGAAAAATGTGGGTTAGATAGCATCACCACCAGATGGATTTGTAGCTGGCTGACAGGCCGTACTCAGCGTGTGGTCCTCAATGGAACTGCATCTACGTGGAAATAAGTGTGTAGTGGGGTGCCCCAGGGCTGTTTTCTGGGCCCAGTGCTCTTCAACATCTTCATCAATGATTTGGATGAGGGGATAGATGGGGAACTCATCAAATTTGCAGATGACACCAAGCTGGCAGGAATAGCCAATACTCCAGAAGATAGGCTTAAGATACAGGAGGATCTGGACAGACTCGAACACTGGGCACTATCTAACAAAATGAAATTCAATGGTGAAAAAAGTAAGGTTCTACATTTAGGCAGGAAAAATCAAATGCATACGTATAGTATAGGTGGTACCTTGCTCAATAGTAGTAACTGTGAGAGGGATCTTGGAGTCCTAGTGGACAATCACTTAAATATGAGCCAGCAGTGTGCTGCAGCTGCCAAAAAAGCCAACACAGTGCTAGGCTGCATTAACAGAGGGATAGAATCAAGTTCACGTGAAGTACTAATACCACTTTACAATGCCTTGGTAAGGCCACACCTGGAATACTGCATCCAGTTTTGGTCACCACGATGTAAAAAAGATGTTGAGACTCTAGAAAGAGTAAAGAGAAAAGCAACAAAGATGATTGGGGGACTGGAGGCGAAAACATATAGGGAACGGTTGCTGGAATTGGGTATGTGTAGTTTAATGAAGAGAAGGGTGAGGGGTGACATGATAGCAGTGTTCCAATATCTCAGGGGCTGCCCCAAAGAAGAGGGAGTCAAGCTATTCTCCAAAGCACCAGAAGGCAGGACAAGAAGCAACGGATGGAAACTAGTCAAGGAGAGAAGCAACTAGAACTAAGGAGAAACTTCCTGACAGTTCGAACAATTAACCAGTGAAACAACCTGCCTCCAGAAGTGGTGAATGTTCCAACACTGGAAGTTTTTAAGAAGAGACTGGACAGCCATTTGTCTGAAATGGTATAGGGTTTCCTGCCTGAGCAGAGGAGTTGGACTAGATGACCTCCAAGGTCCCTTCCAACTTCTTCTTCTTCTTCTTCTTCTTCTTCTTCTTCTTCTTCCTCTTCTTCTTCTTCTTCTTCTTCTTCTTCTTCTTCTTCTTCTTCTTCTTATTATTATTATTATTATTATTATTATCATTATCATTATTATTATCATCATCATCATCATCATCATTATTATTATTATTATTATTATTATTATTATTATTATTATTATTATTATTATTATTATTATTGGGACACGGTGGCTCAGTGAGTTAGGATGCTGAGCTTGTCGATCAGAAGGTTGGCAGTTTGGCGGGTCGAATCCCAAGTGCCGCGTAGCAGAGTGAGCGCCTATTACTCGTCCCAGTTTCTGCCAACCTAGCAGTTTAAAAGCACGTAAAAATGCAAGTAGAAAAATAGAGACCACTACGGTGGGAAGGTAACAGCGTTCCGTGCACCTTTGGCATCTAGTCATGCTGGCCACCTGACCACGGAGACGTCCTCAGACAAGCGCTGGCTCTTCAGCTTTGAAACGGAGATGAGCACCGGCCCCTAGAGTTGGAAACGACTAGCACGCATGTGCGGGGGAACCTTTACCTTTATTATTATTATTATTATTATTATTATTATTATTATTATTATTATTATTATTATTATTATTATTATTATTATTATTATTATTATTATTATTATTATTATTATTATTATTTCAAGCTTTTCCCCTTGGCCTCAACATTTCAAATTAGAAATTATTATGTTTTTATTTACATTGTTATAAACCCAGAAATGGAAGGAGAAGATAATCTGTTGTTTATTGTGACCGATGACTTGTATATACACTGAGAGCTGATGCACCGTTCCTTGTGTGTCTAATCGCAGTTGGCCGATAAAGAATTTGACGATTCTATGATCTTCAGGGCAACGATTCTCTGTAGAAAAGTCTGGACTGAAATGAGAAGTTTGCTTGGATCGCACCAGGGCTGCTTTTTTATAGGAGGATCTTCATGAGCAGAAGGGAAGAGAGAGCCAGGAGGAAGGAGGCGGCCATTTGCTGGGCATTGTCAGGTGTTGTGGCTTCAGGCTTGGGTTTTTGAGTGGTAGATTGGGGAGGGTCCACGGGAGGTTTAGGGTCCACAGGAGGTTTGGAAGGGTTAGGGTCCACGGGAGGGCTAGGGTCCACAGGAGGTTTGGAAGGGTTAGGGTCCACGGGAGGGTTAGAGTCCACAGGAGGTTTGGAAGGGTTAGGGTCCACGGGAGGGTTAGGGTCCACAGGAGGTTTGGAAGGGTTAGGGTCCACGGGAGGGTTAGGGTCCACAGGAGGTTTGGAAGGGTTAGGGTCCACGGGAGGGTTAGGGTCCACAGGAGGTTTGGAAGGGTTAGGGTCCACGGGAGGGTTAGGGTCCACAGGAGGTTTGGAAGGGTTAGGGTCCACGGGAGGGTTAGGGTCCACAGGAGGTTTGGAAGGGTTAGGGTCCACGGGAGGGTTAGGGTCCACGGGAGGTTTGGAAGGGTTAGGGTCCATGGGAGGGTTAGGGTCCACAGGAGGTTTGGAAGGGTTAGGGTCCACGGGAGGGTTAGGGTCCACAGGAGGTTTGGAAGGGTTAGGGTCCACGGGAGGGTTAGGGTCCACAGGAGGTTTGGAAGGGTTAGGGTCCACGGGAGGGTTAGGGTCCACGGGAGGTTTGGAAGGGTTAGGGTCCATGGGAGGGTTGGGAGGGTTAGGGTCCACAGGAGGGTTAGGGTCCACGGGAGGTTTGGAAGGGTTAGGGTCCACGGGAGGGTTAGGTTCCACAGGAGGTTTGGAAGGGTTAGGGTCCACGGGAGGGTTAGGGTCCACAGGAGGTTTGGAAGGGTTAGGGTCCACGGGAGGGTTAGGGTCCACAGGAGGTTTAGAAGGGTTAGGGTCCACGGGAGGGTTAGGGTCCACAGGAGGTTTGGAAGGGTTAGGGTCCACGGGAGGGTTAGGGTCCACGGGAGGTTTGGAAGGGTTAGGGTCCACAGGAGGGTTAGGGTCCACGGGAGGGTCCACTGCAGCATCCATGGCAGGATTGGGAGGGTCAACAGGAGGGTCAACAGGATTGGGAAGGTCCACGGGAGAGTTTTGTGCTACTCTGGATTTGGGTCTACTGAAGAGTTCAGCTAGGAGTCGGTTTTCAGGCAATTCGTTGCTCCAATTGTCCAGTGCTTTGCTTCCTTCATTTTTCATCTTTCCAGCTGGTGAAGAACTACATTCAATTTTCACATTCACTTTTATAAAGGAGTTTTCTTTACTGCTCCCAAGACACTTGGAGGACCGATAGCAGGACTTTATAGTTGTAAAGCTGGTCACTTTTCCTACATAGGAACATTCAAGAGAATCAATCATAGTGACTGAGATTAAGTGTTACCCCAACTTTATCCAATCGGAATCCCTAGAAATTATTTAGAGCAGGGGTGTCCAACCTTGGGCATCTTTAAGACTTGTGGACTTCAACCCCCCAGAATACCCCACCTGGCTGGGGAATTCTGGGAGTTGAAGTCCACAAGTCTTAAAGTTGCCCAAGGTTGGACATCCCTGATTGAAAGCTTGCAATATCTCTGTTATCAGCCATAGCCACCAAGGAAAGCTTCACCTCATTAAATCTATCCATCCTTTCTCAGGAAAGGTTCATAATAACTCAGGAAGAAAGCAGATGCTTTGCCTGGGGAAGTCTTTTGTAATTTGGAGCGGGGAAAATTGGTTTATTGAATAAAAAACAGATTTCTGAGCTTTGGATAAATGGGAAGGGGTGGGCACATGCTGGCCAAGAACTCACCTACTTTGGTTTCAGTTAGTATGGTAGCACATGTATCTTGGTCTGGCCCACACAGCTCTAATTGGCCAGTACAGTCTTCTTTAAAGGCAGAACAACTTTCACACTCTAGACAATTTCCTAGAAAAGAAAGTTGAGGGAGAAAAAGGTTCATAATGTATTAGGGATGTTCAGTTGATTACATCAAACGTGGTAAGGAGCCAAAAGTATGGTTTGGGTTAAATCTGTGGGCTTTCTGAAAATAGCAATAGCACTTACACTTATATACCCCTTCACGGTGTTTTACAGCCCTCTCTAAGCGGTTTACTGCCCTCTCTAAGCATATTTGCCCCCAACAATCTGGGTCCTCATTTTACCAACCTCGGAAGGATGGAAGGCTGAGTCAACCTTGAGCCGGTCAGAATCGAACTGCTGGCAGTTGGCAGACCTAGCCTGCAATACTGCATTCTAGCTGAATTCTTATAGAATTCCCAATTCTCCAACCTTTTTGTCTCAAACTGGATATATGTCGCCTTTCTGATTTTTTCTAATGTTTCTTTCTACACAAACAAGTGTCTGAGCCAGGCTTTTTTCTATGCCCATTTATGATTTATCCATTTATTAAATTTATGTCACGTTGATAGGCACATTAAAGCAAGAATGCAAGTATTTCATCAAATCAGATCCCACGTCAAATTGACGTGCTCTATTTCGGTTGAAATCGATATTGAAAATATCAAGGCGTGCCCCAAATTAAACTAATTTTTACCATTAGTGTACCAATGTGTACCATTTCTCAGGAAAATAGTTTTACTGTTTTAGATCATTGATGCCTAGACATTAGGAAACAAAAGACAATAAATTGCAAGGGTCATTTATGCCTAATCTAGTAGCTGAATAAGCAAAAATACAATTAACAAAGGCCAATAAACTATTAATATCTATCTAACCGAAACTCAGAAGTCAAGAGCTAAATGACTATATTTTTTAAAGTCCTATCTCAGCTGTAGACCATTAGTGAGATATGGAAAGTGCTTATTTGACCCTTTGCTGCATTACACACTTATACATACAACTAGAATCCCTTCTAGTTCCAGCTTTTTTTTTCTCTATCCACCCGGCTGGTTTCATCTTGAAACAGTTATAGCTTTTCCCAGGGCTTTTTTCCTCATGGAACGCTCAGAACGGAGTTCCGGCACCTTTTTGGGATGGAACCTTGTAGGGTAGGCAAGGTGGTTTGTATGACATGTGTGCGTTCCGGCACCTTTTTTCTTTTACAAAAAAAGCGCTGGCTTTTCCCCACCAAAAGGTTAGCAGTTACAATGTGGTTTCATCCCATGGATTTCAACCTTTCTACCTGGGCATCTATGCACATCTCTTCTCACCTGTAGCAAGAAGCAATGAGAAAGACAAGAGTCCCACGAGAGCCCGCATGCTGATGGGATTGCCTGAACGAATGTTCTAGAAGAAACCTCTGCAAAAAAATAAATAAAAATAAAATAAAACCGTTACTGAATAAGTATGAGCCACATGACTTTTTCGTGGCTGCATTTATTTTTTTTTAAGGACAGGAGGCAGGAGATGGGAAGTACCGTAGGTCCCAAGGGCTAGATTTTTCTTCCCATTTCCACTATTTTGTAGAGAATCAAGAGATAACCTTTGGAGAAGGACAACAGGCAGTTCTTGACTTATGACTGCTCACTTAGTGGCCATTTTAAGTTATGAGGGACCTGCCCAGGAGTACTTGTCACTTAGTTCTGAAGTTCATGTCACCCTGGTGAGACATGACCACATTTCAGGCTCTTGGCAACGGGCCTCCATTTATTACCAAGATGGGTAAGCTCCATTATAGTTGTAAGTCAAGGACTATCTGTATAGCAGTTACCAAAATGTGATTTTAACCTGGGAAAAGAAGAGAACGTTACAAAGATATTCAAAATGGTTCCACTCTAACTCGGCCTATCAAAAGTTTGTTAATAACACCCAAAATCAATAGAATTGCAGTATTTCTTGTGGAGTCTATTTCCTGACCTGAGCTACCGTGAAGAATTGACATATTTGGGGAGTTTTTTTGGGGGGTTGGTGTTAAAGAGCAAATCAGATGTGTGAGCCTCTTGAAGATTTGGCACCTCTGTTTTCTAATGTTGGTGGAAACAAATGACAAAAAGACTTGTTCTCCTGTAAAAAACACAAAAGCCGCCATTTTGCAGGTCAGCAATTCCAGATCTGCAAAATGGCGGCTTTCACAGTTTTTACAGGATGTGTTTTTAATTAACAGGAACTATGATCTGACAAGGTTTTCAAATGCTTAGCATGAAGCAAAGCCAATCCTTCAAATATTCTAGAATTATTTTTCACTTGTGAGGATTTTGGAAGCAACAAATTGCATCTGCAAAAGCTAAAGCACAAGAAAAGAAAGCTAGTTTTTTTCCCCCTTCTCCTTTAAAGGGAAGAAACTCAAGCAGATGCTACCTGACTTCCATGTTTATGTATATATAAAATAATCTATTCAGGGAAAGTAGCTTTTCTCAAATTTTTAAAAACCTGATTCCAGATCTCTAAAATCATCTCAAACACATCTCTCCATCTCTGTAGAAGTCTGGGCTCAGTTATGTAGAGTCAACTTCTGACTCTTACTTCAACATAAAAAAAGGTTTTTCAAGGCAGGTTTTTGGTGGTCCTAGGATTTGACATAAGCAGAATTTAAATAGTGAACTCTTAGTATAGAACCTCAAAAGTTCCAGACAAAAGTCCCAGGTTTTTACAACTGAGAAAAATTAAAGAGTTTTCCCTTCCTCTGGAATGTTATCCTATCTTTGGGATCTTACTTTGTTATTGTTGTTAGTTGCAAAGTCGTGTCCGACCCATTGCAACCCTATGGACAACATTCCTCTAGGCCTTCCTGTCCTCTACCATCTTCTGGACTCCATTTAAGCTCACGCCTACTGCTTCAGTGACTCCATCCAGCCACCTCATTCTCTGTCGTCCCCTTCTTCTATTGCCCTCAATCTTTCCCAGCATTAGGCTCTTCTCCAGTGAGTCCTTCCTTCTCATTAGGTGGCCAAAGTATATGAGTTTCAACTTCAGGATCAGGCCTTTTAAAGAGCAGTCAGGGTTGATCTCCTCTAGGACTGACCGATTTGATCACCTTGCAGTCCAAGGGACTCGCAGGAGTCTTCTCCAGCACCATAATTCAAAGGCCTCAATTCTTTGGTGCTCAGCCTTTCTTATGGTCCAACTTTCACAGCCATACATTGCAACTGGGAAGACCATAGCCTTGACTATACGCACTTTTGTTGGCAGGGTGATGTCTCTGCTTTTTAGTGTGCTGTCTAGATTTGCCATGGCTTTCCTCCCCAGGAGCAAGCGTTTTTTAAATTTCTTGGCTACAGTCCCCGTCTGCAGTGATCTTGGAGCCCAGGAAAATAAAATCTGTCACTACCTCCATTTCTTCCCCATCTATTTGCCAGGAATTGAGAGGGCCAGATGCCATGATCTTGGTTTTCTTAATGTTAAGTTTTAATTTAATTTAATTTAATTTAATAATATTTCTATACCGCCCTTCTCCCGAAGGACTCAGGGCGGTGAACAGGGCAAGAATAAAAATACAGGATTACAAAAGTTAAAAAAATAATTAAATACATGCCCATACTAAAAATACATCTTAAAACCCCAATAAAATGACAATAACAAACCCCCCCAGTCCCCTCATCAGGCCAGGCCAGCTTGTTCAAAAAAGTATGTTTTTAGCTCGCGGCGAAAGGAGCGAAGATCGGGCGCCGTCCGGAGCTCCACCGGTAGCTGATTCCATAGCTCCGGGGCGCCCACAGAGAAGGATCTCCCCCTGGGGGCCACCAATCGACATTCTCTGACCGGCGGCACCCTGAGGAGACCCTCTCTGTGGGAACGCACAGGGCGGAGGGAAGTTGATGCCGGCAGCAGGTGTTCCCTAAGGTACTCCGGACCCCTGCCATGTAGGGCTTTGAACACCATTACTAGTACCTTGAATCTCACCCGGAAGCCAACTTTTGCACTCTCCTTCTTCACCCGCAACAAGAGGCTCTTTAGATCCTGGGATCTTACTTAACATAGCTGAAAAGATTTTCTTCTCAATATCTTCATTCAATATCCTCCTTCAGGTCTTTTGGAGGAGAAGAACCATCATTTCTCTTAACCAGATGGATCTGTTCTTGCGCAGCTGGAGAAATTGATTCAGTTATCACGTAGGGTTCTGCCTACCTGTTTGTTTTCCCAGAGCTCTTATCATCCCTCTACTAAACAGATGTTCAACTAAGCCTATTAATCATTCCTTCTGCTTTTTGTCTGGTGCTGCTAAGTGATAAAGAAGTTACAAGGTTCTTTTTTTTTTCCTGAGCCATCAGGCTACATCGCAAATGATTAGAAATATCGTTAAGATTCTTTGTTGATGGATAAAGCTAGGCTTTTCAAGGGGACGTTCCAATTACTATTTTTCCTCTCTTTTCCTAATAGGAACGATTTTGAGCCAGACCACTACAGCAATTAAGAGGATGGACTAGAGAGATCTGGTTTATGTCCAGCCACAAAAGATCACTAGATGGCTTTGAACTGGTCACTCTCCCTCAAACTAACATATTTCACAGGTTATGATCATGGAGAAAATTGACGAAAATGTGTCACCTTGCACTCCAGAGGAAATAGCATCTAGCAGACAAAGCAAGAGATGCATTGTATATTTTTAGCTCTAAAATATTGAGATGTCAATATTGTAAAAGGACAAATAACAGAATAAGAGAGTTGGAAGGGAGCTTGCAAGTCTTCTAGTCCTGCTCAGGCAAGAAACCATTTCAGACAAGTGGCTGTTCAATCTCTTCTTAAAAACCTCCAGTGACGGAGCACACACAACTTCTGGAGGCAAGTCCTTCCATTGATTAATTGTTCTCACTGACAGGAAATTTCCTCCTTAGTTCTAGGTTGCTTCTCTCCTTGATTAGTTTCCATCCGTTGCTTCTTGTCCTGCCTTCAGGCGCTTTGGAGAATAGCTTGACTCCCTCTTCTTTGGGGCAGCCCCTGAGATATTGGAACGCTGCTATCATGTCACCCCTAGTCTTTTTTTTCATTAAACTAGACATACCCTATTCCTGCAACTGTTCTTCATTTACGATTTAGCCTCCAGTCCCTGAATCATCTTTGTTGCTCTTCTCTGTACTCTTTCTAGAGTCTCAACATCCTTTTTATATTATGGTGACCTTTTTATATTATGGTGGATGCAATTTTCCATGTGTGATCTTACCAAGGCAAAGAATAATGCCATTTTGATATGTGTACAGGATTGCAAGCTGGCCAAAGGATGAGATGGGTGGCATATAAATGTAAACAATATAAATAATCTCTTTCAGATTAAAATAGCAACCAAACCAGTCTCCTATCCCTTCTAATTTAAACCAGCATTCACTCTGATCAATGTTTGCAGCTGAGGCTTGAAAATGCCCTTCTAACTGTGCTCCAATTTTAAGTGAATCTTCCTTGTTGGTTAATCTGCTCTAAAAAAGTCAAAATGCGAAACTCCATTGGCAGTTCTGCTTTTTTATATTTAAACACGCCCGTGTGAATATATCGTGCGAGTATATCGTACAATGCATATTTAATACAATTTGTTGAATTTAAATATAGATCAGTTTAAAAATAAGAGAGGGAGGATTAATGAAGAAAAGGGAATAGAGAAGTGGGTTAGGTCCTAATCAAAATAGATAATGAAATCCTTTAGAATATGATTATTGTAACTATAATCCTGTATTTAGCTCTGGGAAGTGGGGGGGGAGTGGGTGGGTTTGGGGTGGGAGGGATTTGGGGATAATTTTGTTTTTGTAAAACTCTTTAATAAAAAAAATAGATAATGAAATCCTTAGTTGTACACAAAGATGCTATAGAACGACCAATAGGAAGAAAAAGATCAGAAAAAGAAGAATCAGAATTCCAGATTGCAAAGGGACCACTTACTTTGAGTTTTCCCAGGTAGCCCTGAGGTGCTTGAGTCAGTAAGAAGACAGGTTGTCCTTTAGTTTACGGGAGAGTCGCTCTTTCTCATGCTGCTTTATAGATGTGCGAAAAGCTTTATCATAACCGGAAGTACTTTAATTCCCCCCCCCTGCTTACCTATGTCACAGTAAGTATTGCAATTTGGGCATATTGCTCGAAAAGAACAGAAAACTTTGGACTCATGAGATTTTATGAGGCAGGAGATCCGCAAAGTATAACAGTATAGCCATACATATAGCTGTTGATTGTCTTCCAACCCAGCCAGAAATATTTTATCCCACCTTTCAGGGTGAGGTTCCAGATGGCATATGACCTTGAATTACACCATGGAAAAAGGGTGAAGCCTACCAAGAGAGATAGGAAATGTTGAGGAAATCTGATGTGACTTGCAAAGAAGAATAGAATAGAATAGAATAGAATAGAATAGAATAGAATAGAATAGAATAGAATAGAATAGAATAGGATAGGATAGGATAGGATAGGATAGGATAGGATAGGATAGGATAGGATAGGATAGGATAGGACAGGACAGGACAGGACAGGACAGAATAGAATAGAATAGAATAGAATAGAATAGAATAGAATAGAATAGAATAGAATAGAATAGAATAGAATAGAATAGAATAGAATAGAATAGAATAGAATAGAATAGAATAGAAGGAATGGTATGGAACAGAATGGAATGGAATAGAATTAGAATTAGAATTAGAATTAGAATTAGAATTAGAATTAGAATTAGAATTAGAATTAGAATTAGAATTAGAATGGAATGGAATGGAATAGTATAGAATAGAATAGAATAGAATAGAATAGAATAGAATAGAATAGAATAGAATAGAATAGAATAGAATAGAATAGAATAGAATAGAATAGAATAGAATGGAATGGAATGGAATAAAATAGAATTAGAATGGAATAATAGAATAGAATAGAATAGAATAGAATAGAATAGAATAGAATAGAATAGAATAGAATAGAATAGAATAGAATAGAATAGAATAGAATGAATGGAATAGAATAGAATAGAATAGAATAGAATAGAATAGAATAGAATAGAATAGAATAGAATAGAATAGAATAGAATAGAATAGAATAGAATAGAATAGAATAGAATAGAATATAATAGAATAGAATAGAGCTGGAAGGGACCTTGGAAGTCTTCTAGTCCAACCCTCTACTCAAGCAGGAGAAGATTGCAAATGAGGTAGACTAGAGATAGTCCTTGACTTACAACACTTCATTTAGTGACCATTCAAAGTTACAACATCACTGGGGGGAAAAAGTGACTTACGATTATTTTTCACACTTAAGACCGTTGCAGCATCTCTCTGGTCACGTGATCAAAATTCAGACAACTGGCAACTGACTCACATTTATGACCGTTGGAGCAGAGTCAGTGTGGGTAAACCAGATTCACTTGAGAACCATGTTACTAACTTTAACAACTGCGGTGATTTGCTTAACAACTTTGGCAAGAAAGATCGCAAAATGGGACAAAACCCGCTTAACAGATGTCTCGCTTAAACACATAAATTCTGGGCTCAGTTGTGGTCAAAGATACCTGTACTTAGTTGAGTTATCAGATGTACATGTAGTCCTTAATTTAAAACAGTTCACTTAGAGACTGTTTGAAGTTATAACGTCACTGAGGAAAGTGGTCCAAAAAGAACATGGCTAATAGGAATAGATACTAATTATATATCCTAATAGAAGAATGTTTCATTTTCTGTTTTATACCATCCTTTTGGAATGCAAAAGAAAACAAATACCTTTGTGGGCAAGTTGTGAATTCCTTTTAATAGCATCTTTAATCAAAAACTCAAACTTGTTTGTTGTTAATTTTTCTTTCCTTCAGGAGAGAAAATCTTTCAAGGAAGATAATACAAATTTGCCCTTCAATTTCTACAAATAGATGATAGAAGGTATTGTCCTGGGAAAAAAAAAATCAGCGAACCATCATGTGTGTGTCATTTAGAATTAATCATTAATCTCAAAGCTACTGTATGTCCTATCGCTGGAAGGGGAAGCAGGAAAAGAATTAATTCGTTTGGGGTTTTTATTTACCTCAACTTCCCCTCAGGTGCAAATATCTCAAAATGAGAAAGGGAGGGAGGAGAAGAGAGTAAAAGGGAGGGAGGAGGCAATAGAAAGATGGATCGATGGTTGGATGGATGGATGGATGGATGGAAGGAAGGAAGGAAGGAAGGAAGGAAGGAAGGGGAAAGAAGAGAATAAAATGGAGGGATGGAGGAAGAGAAGGAGAGAAGGAGAGAAGGAAGAGAAGAGTTCAACTTTGGCTAAGACATTTGATTTTTGAGATAGAGAAAATGATGGTGCCACCCTTGTTTTGCCAACAGAAACAGACTGAATCTCCTGCTTGGCAACATATTCCAACTTCTCTATGCCCAATAAACCAGCATAGGATGTGCTTGGTTTGTTTATTTCCTGATACAAGCCAGAAGCCATGGCCGTTCTGTTTTTGCTTTCTTGTCCTCATCTACCAGGTATCTACACAGGATGTGGCCAACATAGTCAAGATGGTGGTGATTAAGGCAGAATCCAAATGCTACCTGTTGTTTTAACTGATAGGCGTAAAGAACAGAAAAAGCTTTACCAAAAAGGGAAGAAATGTACCCTTTCTTTCAAAAGTTCCTTCACATCTTGAAGAACTTTCTGGAACATCTCCAGAGCTGTGATGTCTATATACCTCATCTCAAATCTAAGATTCCAGGTTCACAATTTCACAACAGTTCACAATTTCAAAACATGTTTTTTAAATTACGTTGACTTTCAAAATCCTATTTCTTGTGTCTGCAGAAAGCGATATTTTTAGCTGCTTTATGGCCTTCATTGTTCCAAAAAAAAAAAAACCACACACACAAAAAAACCCCACCCAGCTGTAGGACAAAATCAAATGTCCTTTTAATTACACAATGTTTATGGCTTCTTTGATTCCTCTTTGGTCAATGCCAGGAACACAGAAATATGCTTCGTTTCCCTGTTTAAACTGTAAGCTGCCTCCCAGCTATAAATCTGACTTTATAGGTTGATGATTGCTTTTATGGCAAAGGTGCTCAGTTCCAATCTGAGGAAAACCCAAAACCTTCCCAAGTGGTCTTCTGCCTTCTACTGCTTGGGTTAGCAGAGACGCAGAGCAGGCTTGTAGAAATCCACTGAGGGTGTGCTAATTAATGGCTAAAATAAAGCTGGATTTGATTGGAAATGAATTGCGGCGGAAGGGTGGCACCCACGAAAGTAGACCTGGGAGATTCCCACACCAAGAAGTAGCGATGGTGACGGTGAAGCACAGCAAGAAATGTGTGAGATCCTTCCTTCTTGATTCCTTCCAGGCTCATGCCTTCTGGAAAACTGTAACCCTAGTTCCATTGCAAGAATAAATATTTTGCCCCCCCCCCCTCATTCTTTTTGAATTCCAGGAGAAAAACTCCTTGCCACTGGAGTAGTGGCTGTGAGGGAGGCAGAAACACTCTTTCTTATAAAAACCAGCTGCCAGGGCAATGGGCATAAGACCTTCTACCAGGGAATTGTAGATTTGATAGACGTGGGAGTAAAGTCGCCATTGTTGTACACCAATTATTTCATGTGTGGGAGAGAGAGAGACAGAGACAGAAAGAGAGAGAGAGAGAGGGGGAGGGAGGGAGGGAGGGAGGAAGGAAGGAAGAGAAAGAAAGAAAGAAAGAAAGAAAGAAAGAAAGAAAGAAAGAGAGAGAGAGAGAGAGAGAGAAAGAAAGAAAGAAAGAAAGAAAGAAAGAAAGAAAGAAAGAAAGAAAGAAAGAAAGAAAGAAAGAAAGGCCGTGGAAAAACAGCTGAATGCTCAGGAGGAAATGGCATTAGATAACGATGTAGAAAGACTCTACTTTGCCATTTCTCGAGCTTTTCTCCTTCTGTTAAACACCCACCACAACCCTTGTGGGTGGTTAAAAATGTATTTCCCCTTCCTTCTACCAGGTCCTGCTTGGACTATGATTTTCTGTTACATATCTTCTCCCTCTGAAACCTCCCAAGCTACCTTCCCAATCTGAAGAAAACTCAGTAGGAGCCATTGCTTTAAGATGGGATCGTCCAACCTTGGTCACTTTAAGACCTGTGGACTTCAACTCCCAGAATTCCCCAGCCAGCATGGCTGGTTGGGGAATTCTGGGAGTTGAAGTCCAGAGGTCTTAAAGTGGTCAAGGTTGGATACCCGTGCTTTAGGATGTCTTCTCTTGAGATGAAAGGAAAATGAGGGAAACTTGGAGAAAAAGTTGTACAATGGGTTCTCTTCATACGCACACGCCGCTATGAGGATTCTCAGTCATCCAGGTCATTGGTGTATCAAAAGTGGTTTTTATTTTTGAAAAGGCAATTGGACTGATTTTTTTTTGAGGAAGAAGACGTTTTGCTTTCTATTGTGGAAGCTTCATCAGTTGTATTGGATGGGGTGGGAGAGGGAAGGACGGTTATTGACAGTTGAGGTTAGTTGGGGGAGGGGATGATAAGTTCTGACAGGATGAGGGGAGAATGGAAAGATTGTGTTTTCTTGCAGTCAACTGGTCTTAACACTCTCTGAGACATATTGGGGTTACTTGGGGCGTTACCTGTAACCTATTGCTAAGCACATTGATTTGTGCTTTAGATTGTAAGCCGCCCTGAGTCTTCGGAGAAGGGCGGGATATAAATGGGATTTTTTTTAAAAAAAACAACAACACCTGAACCTCCTTCCATCCCTGAGAATTTCTGAGAAATTCATCATCATCGTTAGGAAAAAAAAATCTTTAGCAAACAAATTTCCTGCAGGGTACAATTTTTACAATAGGCAGCACATTTCTTGGCCACCCATTCTGGATTGAACTCGGTTAAAGTAAACGATCAGCAAATAAAGTGATGTTTATGTTGACTGAAGTATAATTCCAAGAATGCATGCTCAAACAGCGCATTCCCACATGATTAAAAGTCTACTCACTAGACAAAGAAATGTTTGCATGCTTTACCTGATCTCTTGCGTATTAATAATGCTATTATTATTATTTTTTAACAAAACATACAAATAAAAACAGGCAGGCAGGGAGGAAAAGGAAAAGAAGGAAGGAAGGAAGGAAGGAAGGAAGGAAGGAAGGAAGGAAGGGAGAGGAGAGGAGGAGGAGGAGGAGGAGGAGGAGGAGGAGGAGGAGGAGGGGTGGTGGTGCAGGAATATATAAAAAAAGAAAGGAAAACAAAAATATATACAAAGAATGGCTTCTGACTTCTTCTTCCAAGGCTATAAGAAACACGTTCAACTCTTAATTTAACACTATAATATAGTGTCCACACCTGAAAAAATAAACTGTCAGAATCATCAGTTCCATAAGTCATAATTGGATATATATATTTTTTGTTCCTATTTCCTGAAAAAAGTCCTAGGAAGACTTCCAATTAATTGTAGGTGAACTTCTTCAATGACTTTTCTCTCAAAGAGCCTCCCATTTAGCCGTTGTTGTGAGTTCTGTCACCTTCATTAACCATCTTTCTATTTGTAGGTATCCAGAACCCTGCAATGCCTTCAAAAATCATGCCGCTGGCATCACACATAAAAATAAAATACCCTGTGATTTTTTTTTAAAAAAGCACTGTATCCATAAACCCGGTTTTCCCGTTCCCAAGGCATCATCTGTTAGGTGTGGCTGATGAGTTTTGGTGTCTAAAAATAAACAGAGTCCTTCCTATCTGGTGTACAACATATAAATAGCATCTGGGCAGATTTTAACTTGCCTCTCATAAACCATTCATCGCACTTTCAAGGACACGTTGATGACGTCTTAATCTCATTCCTCAGCCTTAACTGTGAACTTCCCTTTTTTTCTCAATTCATTCTCCATTGGTGTCCCAAGAACAAAATATGTGAGTTTCTACTTGCTGGTCCACAATTTATCAAACCTCAACTTCCATTCGTTTAGTGACCATCCCAAATTACAACGGCACTAGAAAAAGTGACTTGGGATGGTTTTCACGCAACCAGTGCAGCATGCCCTTCCGGAGAAGGGCGGTATATAAATATAATAAAAATGAAATGAAATGAAATGAAATGCCCGTGGTCATGTGATCAAAATTCGGACGCTTGGCCAACTGGTTCATGTTTAGGACCGTTGCTGTGTCCCAAGATCACGTGATCCCCTTTGGTAACCCTCTGACAAGCAAAGTCAATGGTGAAGCTGGGTTCACTTAACAACCGTGTTGCTCGTTTAATAACCGCCGTGATTCACTTAACAACTGTGGCGAGAAAGGTGAGGAAATGGGGCAGAACCTACTTAAACATCTGCATTGCTTAGCGACAGAAATTTGGGCCCCCTCAAAGACTTCCTCTCTTTTCCTCCCATTTCTTCCTCTCCTGCTTTTAGTGCTTCCTTGATAGATACGGGCTCCAGTTCCTCATTTAAACCTTTATTTATTTATGGCTCCCCTTTCGCTTACACCTTAGGGACAGATTACAGTCTCAAAAGTAGTAAAGAATACACCCTGAACTAAGCTAGCCCTGTGTCATTCCTGTGACGTTAGGAGAGAGGGTGTCTATATAACTGTCTTTACCCAACAGCCCCTATTCTATTCTGTTCCATTCTATTCCAAACTGCCTCTTATCTAGGCAGTTAGAAATCAGGCGCCCCTACCTGTAGGCCACATTTAAACTCTGTTAGGCATTTTTGCCTTCGACACTCCAGGTAACTGTTTAAATCCTGAAGACTTGTTATTGGCTCGGCGTGCAACGTGAAGCCACATTGTTTGGTTAGTTTCTGATTCAATTTGCTCTGAAATTGGAACGAATTAACTCAGCACCGTCACTAGGGAGGGTGTTACCAGTGGTGGGATTCAGCCCGTTCGCACCCCTTCGGCAGAACCAGTAGCTATTTTTCTTTTTTTGTTACCCAGCCCCAGAGCAGCATTCAAACAGAGAAACGATTGTTCACCTATTTGAATCCCACCACTGGGTGTTAACATTGATCTGAATCTTTTTTTTTTTAACCCACACTTTTGTTATGGCTTATACATAACTCGAGGGACGCGGTGGCTCAGTGGGTTAGGACGCTGGGCTTGTCGATCAGAAGGTCAGCAATTTGGCGGGTCGAATCCCGAGTGCTGTGTAGCAGAGTGAGCGCCTGTTACTCGTCCCAGCTTCTGCCCACCTAGCAGTTCGAAAGCACATAAAAATGCAAGTAGAAAAATAGGGACCGCTACGGTGGGAAGGTAACAGTGAAGGTAACAGCGTTCTGTGCGCCTTTGGCATCTAGTCATGCCGGCCACACGACCACAGAGATGTCCTCGGACAAGTGCTGGCTCTTCAGCTTTGAAACGGAGATGAGCACCAGCCCCTAGAGTTGGAAATGACTAGCATGCATGTGCAGGGGAACCTTTACCTTTACCTTATACATAACTCAAGGCAATAAACGAACAATACGCCTTCCTCTTCCTATTTTCCCCATAATAACAACAACCCTATCAGGTGGGTCGGGATGAGATAGGGGGACTGGGCCAAAGTCACCCAGCTGGGTTTTTTTTTCTTCATACCGTTCTGAATACAGGTAATCCTTGATCTGTCACCACAATGGAGCCCAAAATTTCTGTTGCTAAGCGAGAAAGCTGTTCAGTGAAATTTGCCCCGTCTTACGACCCTTCTTTCAACAGCTGTTAAGTGAACCACTGCAGTTGTTAAATTAGTAACAAGGTTGTTAAGTGAATCCGGCTTCCCCATTGACTTTGCTTCTCAGAAGGTCGCAAAAGAGGACCACGTGACACCGGGACACTGCGACCGTCATAAATGTGAGTCAGTTGCCACATGACCACGGAGATGCTGCAACAGTCATAAGTGTGAAAAGCAGTCCTGTGTCATTTTTTTTCCAGCGCCGTTGTTACTTCAAACCGCCACTAAATGAATTGTTGTAAATCAAGTACCACCTGTACAGTGGTGTGTTAATCGTTTGTTCTCATAACATTGCTACTTAGGGAAGGGATGTAGGTGAACAACTAATAATAATATCTAATAATGTCCCCTAACTTGATGATTCTTACACCTTTGCTCTCTTAATCCCTACAGAAAGATCAAAAGGGGCTCCACCCCTTTCCCCGTGAGGCCCTTATGGAACGATAGGCTTATCCAAAATTAATTTAATCATAGTTTAGTCAATTAACCCACCTTGGGTCATGCCGGGGTCATGTGATCACCAGCTTCCAACCTGGCTTCCAACAAGCAAATACGTGGGGGAAGCTGGATCCAATTAATAATGTCCTGCAGGGATTCCCTTAACTGTGGCAGAAAAGATCTTTCGTTCGCTTAGCAACCACCTTGCTGAAGCCACAAAAATCTGGTGCCAGTTTGGATTGTAAGTCAAGGACTATCTGAAAAGCGATTGTACTCTGTCCTGAAAATTTGCTGTGCACAATTAAAGCAACTTTCAGAAAACCTTCAGGTGGCGACCACCCGTGTTCCTTTTCAGCCTTGCTAGAATTTGATTTATTAGGGCTGTGCTGAGTGTCCCTTCAAAGGGACTATCTGGGCTGTAATGATTAGGTGCCATGCGGTCCTCCAATTAACGAATTAGCTCTTGATGACTGCATGACCAAATCCTCACCAGTTCAATCTATCTCCAATAACAACCCATCCGTGGTTCTTGCATGGGTTAGGGTTGATTTTTTTCTTTCAACCAGACCATCCTCCTCCCTCCCTCCCTCCCTCCCTCCCTCCCTCCCTTCCTTCCTTCTTTTGTATAGTTGCATTTTCAAGTCTGGTGTTTCTTACTCAATTTCAAACAGAAATGAAGTCTCATTTGCATTGTATTGTCTTTTCTCTTTTGAGGTGAGGAATAGTCGATTTTACTGTGTTTGGCAGTCTAGGGACTGACCATCCCAAAAAAGTCTTCTCTGCACAAAGATCAAAGCCAGTGGAATTGCCCATCTCTAATGGCTTCTCTTACCTTGGGCTGCTGCATTATTGGAGTGTTGCTGTACCTCACAGATAAAAGTAAGGAAAAGTCCTGAAGCATCCTTCTAAGTCAATGTTTCTCAGCCTTGACAACTTTAAGATGGGTGGACTCCAACTCCCAGAATTCCTCAGCCACAATCACCTAAGATTTTGGCACTTTTTCATGAAATCTGTTGTGATTGGTTCAGAGTCACCCAGCTGACTTTCATGCCTAAGGCGGGAGTAGAACTCACCATCTCCTGGTGGTTGGCTCAAAGCCATCCAGCCAGCTTTCATACCTAAGGTGGGACTAAAACTCACCGTCTACTGGTGATTGGCCCAAAACCACCCAGCCAATTTTCATGCCTAAAGTGAGACTAGAATTCATAGTCTCCTGTTTTCTAGCCTGGTGACTCAACCACTAAACCCAATACCCTTTTTGCTCAATGGAGTATGAAACCCTAGAAAACAAATTAATTCAGTCCCAAAGCCCAGCTCCACTTCTGTAACATACTTAACCAGCTCCCGTAAAGACCTAACAATGCATTTGCACAGCCTGCTAAAGAACCTTAATTTTAACCTTTGCTGGGGGTGATTTGTGTAGATGGGTGGATGTGGTTTTGCATGTTGTACTGCCTGTATTGCTTAGTGGCCCATGTGAATCTTGTAATTAGAATAAGTACATTGTGGGAATCTAGAGCCGTGGTGGCGCAGTAGTTAGAATGCAGTATTGCAGGCAAATTCTGCCCGCTGCCAGGAGTTTGATCCTGACCAACGCAAGGTTGACTCAGCCTTCCATCCTTCCAAGGTTAGTGATACAAGGACCCCAATTTTTTTGGGGGGGGGGCAAAAGATTGACTCTGTAAACTGCTTAGAGAGGGCTGTAAAGCAGTACGAAGTGGTATGTAAGTCTTAAGTGCTATTGTTAGATCCAAATACTCCTATTTTAAATGTCAAGTCAAAGGTAGCTAGCATTCATGGGCGTTTGGATGAAACAAGGCAGCCACCGAATTTTAACACTGTCCAAGAAATACACCCAAACACACACACACAAAGATATCCAACAAATGGACCACTCAACTCTTGCTCCATCCTTTGTATTTAGGTTGGTCTTTAACATGCGGTGTTTGTAGATATCCTAAGGAAGATTGCGTTGGAGATACACAACTGTGCTATTCCATCTTAGACCGATGCGGTACTTTCCAATCCAAAAACTTCAAAAGTAAGCAGAAAAGACCACTCTCGAAGTCTCATCCCAATATTTACAATTGTGCACATGGGAACATGAGTCTCCCCCATCAACCTCTCTGCAAAACTCTGCCAGATTTTCATGAATGTTATCAATATACTGTTGCTGTTTTTTAAAGATACAAGTAGTCCTTGATTTATGATAATAAGAGAGCCCAAAATTTCTGTTGCTAAATGAGACCTTTGTTAAGTGAGTTTTGCCCCATTTTGCGACCTTTCCTGCTACAATTGTTAAGTGAATTGCTGCAGTTGTTAAGTTAGTAAGATGGTTGTTAAGTGAATCTGGCTTCCCCATTGACTTTGCTCGTCAGAAGGTCGCAAAAGGGGATCACGTGCCCCCCCCCCCCGGGACACTGCAACCATCATAAATAGGAACCAGTTGACAAGCATCTGAATTTTGATCACCTGACCAGGGGGAGGCTGCAAGGGTCGTAAGTGTGGAAAACAGTCATAAATCCCTTTTTTTTTCAGCACCGTTGTAACTTTGGTCACTAAATGAACTGCTGTAAGTCGAGGACTGCCTGTATTTTTTTTATTGCACTATTTACTTATTTATTTATTTATTTATTTATTTATTTATTTATTTATTTATTTATTTATTTATTTATTTATTTATTTATTTAATTGGATTTATATACCGCCCTTCTCCCAAAGGACTCGGGGCGGTGTTACAGGGCAGTTAAAACACAATATACAAAGTTAAAAATAAATTTTAAATTAAATTAGCCCCAACAAGTAAATCACATTCTAAAAATTTAAAATTCCAATCGCTATGCCTTTTGGGTAAAGGATTTTTCATTTTGTTGCTGAATGAACTTTGGCAAACAAAGTTACTGACATAAGAAACTGATTTTTTTTTTAAAAAAAAAATTCCTTACGAACCTCTTTCAGATTGGTCCCTTTTTTTTCCGGTTGGTCTTATATTTTTCCCAAGAAATTATTGTCACCATAGCTCCGTTTCTCAACCTTTTCACCTTTAAGATGTGTTGATTTCAACTCCCAAAATTCCCCAGCCAGCCATCTTCTGGGAGAGGACGTCCACATGTTTTAAACGTTGCTAAGATTGAGAGACTCTGGCTAGCTATTCTGTTTCCCCAAAACTCCTGAACCTTCTAGAAGTGGTCCTTGACTTCCAAGCACAATGGAGCCCAAAGTTTCTGTTCTTAAGGGGGACGTTTGTTAAGTGAGTTTTGCCCCATTATACGACCTTTCTGGCCACAGGTGTTAAGCGAATCTGGCTACGTTAGTAACCAGGTTGTGAAGAGATCTTGCTTCCCCAATCCTTTGCTTGTCAGAAGGTCGCAAAAGGGGATCACGTGACCTTGGGACACAGCAATGGTCATAAGTATGAACCAGTTGCCAGGCACCTGAATTTTGATCAAATGATCGTGGGGAGGTTAGAACAATTAATCAGTGGAAGGACTCAACCTCCAGAAGTGGTGGGTGCTCCAACCCTGGAGGTTTTTAAGAAGAGACTGGACAAGCATTTGTCTGAGATGGTATAGGGCAGGGGTAGGCAACCTCAGCTCTTTTATGACTCATGGACTTCAACTCCCAGAATTCCTGAGCCAGCTTGGCTGGCTCAGGAATTCTGGGAGTTGAAGTCCAGGAGTCATAAAAGAGCCGAGGTTGCCTACCCCTGGTATAGGGTTTCCTGCCTGAGCAAGGGGTTGGACTAGAAGACCTCCACGGTCCTTTCCAATTCTGTTATTCTGTTATATTCTGTTATTCAGGGTTTGTTTTTTGTTTTTTTTTTTCAATTTACACATGTGCATGTGTGCATGGCCACACACCTTTTCAGCCCTCTTGGTTAGGCCCACCACCACAGTCCCTTTTTCTCACCTGGCCCCTTGGGAGAAAGGGACGCGGTGGCTCAAGTTGGGTTAGGACGCTGAGCTTGTCGATCAGAAGGTCGGCAGTTTGGCGGGTCGAATCCCGAGTGCCGCGTAACAGAGTGAGCGCCTGTTACTCGTCCCAGCTTCTGCCAACCTAGCAGTTCGAAAGCACGTAAAAATGCAAGTAGAAAAATAGGGACCACTACGGTGGGAAGGTAACAGCGTTACGTGCACCTTTGCCGTCTAGTCATGCCGGCCACATGACCACGGAGACATCCTCGGACAAACGCTGGCTCTTCGGCTTTGAAACGGAGATGAGCACCGGCCCCTAGAGTTGGAAACGACTAGCACGCAAGTGCGGGGGAAACTTTACCTTTACCTTTACTAGTTGGAGATGGTCAACCCACGGCCACCATTTAAGAGTGAAACATTCCTTTCTCCTTCATCCTTACAGGTGGAAGATCCATGACGAGAAAAGCCTGTGTCCAAGCGAATAGCTGCTATGAAAACATCACCACTGTAGACTTGGGGGAAAGAGGGGTTATTTCATCCAAGCTGACCTGTTGTTCTGGCGCTGCATGCTTAAAAGCTCTTCCCCCTTGTATGTACACTCTTCTCTACTCAACTGCTGAAAGAACTGTGTGGTAAACAAGAGACAGATGGTTCCACACCCATTTGTACTAGTCAGGAGAGCCTGAGGGCACAGATAAACCTCCAAGGGGGCCTCAACAACTCTCAGAAAGAGTGCTAATGACCAGATGACTGCAAGGAATATAAATCCTTCTGTTTGCCGCCATTCAGTCGGCACTGATGAAGCTTCTTGGAGGAGAAGCAAAACATCTTCAGGAAAAAACAAAGTCCTGTTGCCTTTTGAAAAAGAAAAAAAAGCATCTTTGGGACAACCCAGACCTGGATGACTGAGACTGTCCATAGATATCTTTCCTGATTGTTATTCCTGCATTATTAGACACACGTTATTAGATACACCAGACAAATTCCTTGTGTGTCTAACCACACTTGGCCAAATAAAGTATTCCATTCCATTATTTATAGTTCAAAATCCCCATTGCAGTCTGTGGCCCCATGGACCATTCCCAAGAAGAGTAGCCAGAAACACACACACACACACTCACACACACACACACACACACACACACACACACACACACACAAAGAGTTTATGCAAAAATAAGGTATGAACTATGAGGAGAAGTAGCTATTGTGTTTCCCAACTGGGGCAAATTTAAGATGGATGGAATTCACCTGCTAGAGGTCCTTAGCCAGCATGAATTCTGAGCAGTTAGAATAGAATAAGAACAGCAATAAAACTTTATTGTCACTTTAAATGTGCACTAATCAGCATACCTTAAAATGAAATTTCATGGTATTAAGCTCTCAAAAAATACCATTATGCATATACCCCATACACACGTACACATATATGACACAGAGAAACATCACAGTCTAGTTGGGAATGTATGCATATCCATGATGGTGTCATTTTATTTGTGTTTTATTTATGCAGTGCCCTCTGAAAACGCAACACCGAATGGGAATAAATGCAAAAGCTGCTTTGCTAAACAACGTAGCTACTGTTCATGGGAAGAAACTATTTTGTGCAAAGGAGATCAGACTTACTGCCTTGAGTTAGCTGGAGAAGCTGACTGGGGTGGATACGGCACTTTGCAAGAGCATGGTAACGAACTTCTCTTTTTTCTTTTTCTTTTTCTTTTCTTTTTCTTCTCTGACTTTCCCTTTCTCTCTCTCAGACCTAGCCAATGCAGAATGGGACAACTCACTATGGCCAACCCACTGCTGGACTCTTTAGCAATTTGATTTAATTCTTCTTTAATGTAAATAAAACAGTATTTTATTTTTTGCCATTCAGATTATATTCTGTCCCTCCTTCTTCATCTTTTCTTTAATGGTTCTATTCTACCAATTCTTTGATATTAGTGTAACTCTTCTCCCACAGCAAGTTGTCCCCCGGCGAGGTGGCCATGTTGAGTTTGCCATGTTGAGTCGGCCATGTTGAGTTGGCCATGTTAAGTTGGCCATGTTAAGTTGCCATGGTAAGTTGGCCATGGTAAGTTGTTCTATGGCGAGTTGGCTATGGTGAGTTGGTTGTGGCAAATTGTCATGGCCAATGCCATCTATCCCCAAGATTGCAGTGCGGGAGATACCTGTGCGATCTCAGAGAAAGATGGGGTTGCGTCAAGGAGTTGCCAACAGGTGCTGCAGGCAGGCTTCCCTTCTCCTCAAAGTATACTTTGTGCCTCCGAATGCGGCTATGGCATTCTCAGGCCTTTGAGTTATCAAAAGTTAATTATTTGGGGTGATTACAGGTAGTCCTTGACTTATGACTCATCACTTAGTGATCTTTGGAAAGTACAATGGACCTCCCCAGGGCTACTTACAACCCAGTTCCAATTTTCTGGCACCCTCCCTGGTCATGTGATCACACGTTGATCACTCCACAACCAGTTTGCATTTACAGCTGTTTGCAGCATCCCATCGTCACCACATTTTACGTTTTTGCTGAAAGCCAGCATTTATACCCAGACTGTGGGATGCTGCAGAACTGAAGAAGCTTCTTGGAAGAGAAGCGAAATGTCTTCAAGAAGAGGAAAAAAACCAAGAAAGTTCCGTTGCCTTTTGAAAAACACCTTTGGGACAACCATGACTGTATGACTGAGAATCTCCATAGACATAACTGTCTCGCACTCTCTAGCCTAGTGCCTTAACCCCTAGATCAGGGGTAGGCAACCTTGGCTCTTTTATGACTCATGGACTTCAACTCCCAGAATTCCTGAGCCAGCATGGATTTATACCCTCCTTACCAATGCTGGCTCAGGAATTCTGGGAGTTGAAGTCCACAAGTCATAAAAGAGCGAAGGTTGCCTATCCCTGCCGTAGATCAAACTGGCATAATAATAATAATAATAATAATAATAATAATAATAATAATAATAATAATAATAATAATAATAATAATAATAATAATTCGAACAGACAGGCACCTGCCACATATCACCCCAGATTTAACAATTGTCGATAAGGAAGACAAAAAAGTCTGGATAGTGGACGTGGCAGTGCCTGGAGACAGCAGCATAGACGAGAAAGAACTGGAGAAGACCACAAAATACAAAGACCTACAAATAGAAATAGAAAGACTGTGGCAAAGGCAAGCAAGGGCAGTACCAATAGTCATAGGCACCTTGGCTGCAATCCCAAAACATCTGGAGCACCACTTGAACACCACTGGCATTGACAAATTTGCCATCAGACAATTGCAAAAAGTGGTTTTACTAGGAACAGCTTCCATGCTGTGACACGATCTGTAAAACCATCAAACATCCACATCTGCCTGTCCCAGGTCCAGTCTGAAAGCTGGATGACTGCGATTCTTTCTCCTTCTCCTTCTCCTTCTCCTTCTCCTTCTCCTTCTCCTTCTCCTTCTCCTTCTCCTTCTCCTTCTCCTTCTCCTTCTCCTTCTCCTCCTCCTCCTCCTCCTCCTCCTCCTCCTCCTCCTCCTCCTCCTCCTCCTCTTCTTCTTCTTCTTCTTCTTCTTCTTCTTCTTCTTCTTCTTCTTCTTCTTCTTCTTCTTCTTCTTCTTCTTCTTCTTCTCCTTCTTCTTCTCCTCCTCCTCCTCCTCCTCCTCCTCCTCCTCCTCCTCCTCCTCCTCCTCCTCCTCTAGTAATATCACAGCAGGCAGGATGTGGAACTGCTGGGAATTCCAAGCAAGTTGGCTAGGCTTGGGGGAAAAGAGTCTAAAAGTTGCAATTGTCTCCACAGATAAAGCGTCCAACACGATAAAGTTTGCCATGAAGGGCTGCGTCAACCCCGCCTTCTGTGAGCTGTTTCATGAGGGATCGGTCTATTTTGCCACCCTGTTTCTAATGGGTAGAGGAAGCTGCAAGCCAGCCTTTGAAAAATCTGCAACTATACCATCCCGCAGAGTCAACTTCTTCTTTCATGTGTTTGCTGGATTCTTACTTGTGGAGATCTATGCTTGATGACTTCCTGCCTGAGACTTTTCTCCTGGACAGCCTCTTGGGCAACCTCTTCAGCCCTTAGGCCTTATGCAGATCATAGCCTTTACAGATTAGGAAGAACTGTAAAGTGGTGGTTTCTTTCTTCTTCTTGGTGGCCCTCCAGAAGGAGCAAGACAAGCCCACCCCCCCACCCCCCAAGGCTACTATATTCTTAAAGCATGGTTAAAGGAAACAAATGTTGACACATGATGGATGAAAGGAGCAGGCTCCATAGTGTAAAGCAGTATTTTTCAACCGTGGGCAACTTTAAGATAGTTGGACTTCAACTTCCAGAATTCCCCAGCCAGCATTGCTGGCTAAGGAATTCTAGGAATTGAAGTCCATCCATCTTAAAATGGCTAAGGTTGAGGTTAGGTAGATACTGTGTTGGTCTGTTCTCAGAAAAAGGTGGTTCTAAAGAATGGAGAGACTTGAAGATGGTTTCATGCTAAAGAATGAGGCCCCAGGTGTGTAACAGAACCTGTTTCCTGCTTATGTTGATGGCTGTTTTTATGATTTATTTATTTTTTGCGCTTGTCGCATTCTGTGTTTCATTTTTGTACCTTTATGTACATTTTACTTATTTCAATGTTTTGGGCTGCCCAGGGTCATGACTTTGTGATGGGAGGCCATATAAATGGATTGAATAAATTTTTGGGGAAAAAAAACTCTTGTCTGGCTCATTGGGAGTTGGGAGAACCTGCTTCATCACTGCTGGAGGTGTGAGCGTATACGTGTGATGATCAAGTTGATGGGTGTCTTTTGGTTGTATAAAGGTTGTTGGTTTCCTCCACATATTGCTAACCAAGTGTTGGGAGAACAGCCATCCCAGCTGAGAGGAGGGACCAAATGGGGAATTAGCATGGAGCCATTACATTTAGGGACGCAGTGGCTCAGTGGGTTAGGACGCTGAGCTTGTCGATCAGAAGGTTGGCAGTTTGGTGGGTCGAATCCCGAGTGCTGCATAACAGAGTGAGCGCCTGTTACTCATCCCAGCTTCTGCAACCTAGCAGTTCGAAAGCTCGTAAAAATGCAAGTAGAAAAATAGGGACCACTCCGGTGGGAAGGTAACAGCATTCCGTGCACCTTTGGCATCTAGTCATGCTGGCCACATGACCACAGAGACATCCTCGGACAAGCGCTGGCTCTTCGGCTTTGAAACGGAGATGAGCACCAGCCCCTAGAAACGACTAGCACACATGTGCAGGGGAACCTTTACCTTTAACCTTACCATTACGTAAACAAAAGAGGGCAAGGTGTCTCTGCCCCTTGAATGTTTTTGAGCCTTATCTAGTCTATCTGAGGTGAATTTGCCAGTCTGGGAAGATTCCTGCACAATAGGCACAGAAGAATAAAGTAGCTAGTTTGAACTCTACACATGTGAGTCTGGTTGTTCATGCCTAACAGCAAATTCTTCATTGACCGGTCTGATATGGATGGCTATGCCACCCTGTAGCTTGTATCTTCTCCTCTCTTCCCAGCTAGACCTCCTGTTACATACAGTAGATACTCTATCAACATAGACATAGCCCACCTTTGGCCCTGATGGTCAACACAATAAGCATCCTAGACCACCCTTCAATGTTGTTGACTACAAGTCCCAGCATCCCTAGTCCTTGACTATCCTTCACCCGTCAAGTTGGCCATGAATGTGTTCACTATCCAATAAATTCCCTGTGTTGATGTGGGCAGAAATCTACCACAAGCTCACTGAATGACTTTGGGATATTTGCTTTCTCTCAATCAATCTCCCTCACAGGGTTGTTTTTGTAAGGAAAAAATTAGTAGAGGGAGTGCTATGCACATCTCCTTGAGCTTCTAGAGCAGGCGCCTTCAAACTTGGCCCTTTTATGACTCGTGGACTTCAATTCCCAGAATTCCTCAGCCAGCATGCCTGCCTGAGGAATTCTGGGAGTTGAAGTCCACGAGTCATAAAAGGGCCAAGTTTGAAGACCCCTGTTCTAGAGCAATGTTTGTCAATGAAGATGTGTGAACTTCATCTCCCAGAATTCCCCAGCCAGCATAGGTAAGGAGGGTATGAATCCATCAAATAAATAAAACAACTGAAATTTATATTTTCATCAAAGATTAGCTTTCATATAACCATTCCAAAGACACTCTCTGGAAAGAAAGCCAAAACTAAAATTAAAATAACAGTAAAAATAACACTAAACACAAATAGAAGATCCAACCCAGCCCGTAGGCTTCTTTTCTTTTTAATTCTAAGAATTAATCAGCAGGAAGAATCACAACTTAAAACTATAGGTTTCCATTCAGAGTCATTTCAATGACCCCAGTTCTGTTGGATGAAATTGCTGGCCTTCAGATTCTTGCAAATACGAAGGCGTCCTTACATTCAACTTTCTGCAGATAATTTCTGTTTGCTTCATGGGTTGAATTCCTCAAACTCAGCAGCGGACAGGAAGAAACGCAGCCTTTGATATTATAAGCAATGTCTCCAGGAACTGCAGAAATAACCAACAAGATGCGAGTCAGAAAAACAGAATAACAGCATTGGTAGGGACCTTGGAGGTCTTTTAGTCCAACCCCCTGCTCAAGTAGGAGATTCTATACCAGGAGTAGGCAACCTTGACTCTTTTATGTCTCATGGACTTCAACTCCCAGAATTCCTGAGCCAGCGTGGCTCAGCTTGGAAACCTCTCCCTTTCCCCTCAGCATGGCTGGCTCAGGAATCCTGGGAGTTGAAGTCCACGAGTCATAAAAGAACCAAGGTTGCCTACCCCTGGCCTATACCATTTCAGACAGATGGTTGTCCAATCTATTCTTAAAAACCTCCAGTGAAGGCAAGCTGTTCCACTTATTAATTGTTCTCACAGTCAGGAAATTTCTCCCTATTTCTAGATTGATCCAACCTTGGCAACTTGGCAATGTATGGACTTCAACACCCAGAATTCCTCAGCCAGTTATGCTGGCTGGGGAATTCTGGGAGTTGAAATCCACACATTTTCAAACTATCAAGCTTGAGAAACACTGACTTAGGACAAGGGTCTGAGGAATTCTGGGAGTTCAAGTCCACAAGTCTTAAAGTTGCCAAGTTTGGAAAGCTGAGGCTTAGGGAGCTATGTCAGCATCCTTCACTTAGTTGAAGATATTATGTCCCCCGCCCCCCGCCAATTACCACATTAAGCATGTTGTGTGAACACCCACCCCCACCTTGGCTTCATACTTTTATAGCCACCTTGTAAAGCAATGTAATCACTATGCAAATATATACCACACAGTGATGGAATTTTCGACTTTGGACCCAATAACTGCTGCCTTTACACCTTAGAAAAAATATCTTTACACCATTATTTCTCTTGTTGCCAAAGATTGCAAAATAAAGTGGGTTCTTTTTTGGGGGGGGGCATTTCTATTCTGCAGTGCAGTGGGTGGGTGGACGTGTCTCTGATCATTTGCCCATTTCAGCTTCCACTGACAGCATCATGCCTTGTATGATTGCTGCAGCCCACACAATCACTTAAAAAAAAAGGAATTACAATTTTCATATCTGTGTCCCACGATGTTAATGCACTTCTTCTCAGTCCCTCTGCAAATCGCTGTATATTCAGTGCTGTCCTCCGTAAAAAGGCCAAGGGCGCCAGGACAATAGTAGTCATTCGGTTGGGAGAGGGGCAGTCCTGCAAAATAAAACAACGAAACAAACAAACAAACAAAAAAGGAAGTGAAAGATCAGCAAAAAGATCACTCATGCCAAACAAAGGTCTGGGAATTCTGTGGAGTCTGCCGTCAACTTTTTCAAAAATGCATGCATTTACGATGCTTTGTAAACTTTGGAATACCATTAAGGTAAAGGTAAAGGTTCCCCCGCACATGCGTGCTAGTCGTTTCCGACTCTAGGGGCCGGTGCTCATCTCCGTTTCAAAGCCGAAGAGCCAGCGCTTGTCCGAGGACGTCTCCGTGGTCATGTGGCCAGCATGACTAGACGCCAAAGGCGCATGGAACGCTGTTACCTTCCCACCGTAGTGGTCCCTATTTTTCTACTTGCAGTTTTATGTGCTTTCGAACTGCTAGGTTGGCAGAAGCTGGGACGAGTAACAGGTGCTCACTTACCAAACATTAACCCAATACAATTTCCACCCCCTTCGTATTTCTGCTCATGTCCCAAAGGTGCTTTCCCCCCCCCCAAAAAAAAAGACAACGGGACTTCCTTTGTTTTTCTCATCCAAGAAGCTTCTTCAGTTCTCCAGTTCTTAAAAAAAAAAGAACTAAAGAAGCTTCTCGGATGAGAAGTGAAACATCTTCAAGGAAAAACAAAAGAAAGTCCAGTTGTCTTTAAAAACAAAAAAAAACACACCTTTGGGACAACCATGACCTAGATCAGGGGTAGGCAACCTTGGTTCTTTTATGACTCGTGGATTTCAAGCTATGCTGGCTCAGGAATTCTGGGAGTTGATGTCCACAAGTCATAAAAGAGCCAAGGTTGCCTACCCCTGACCTAGATGACTGAGAATCTCCATAGATATTCCCTTTTGCGGTCACCTGGTCATTAGTACTCTTTCTGAAAGTCATTGAGGGCACTTAGAGGTTTATTTGTGCCCTCAGGGTTATCTGAATATTGCAAATGGGCATGGGGCCTTCTTGGAGCTGCTGAAAAGGACTGTGTTGTAAACAGGAGATAGATGGTGCCACACCCATTTGCACTATTCAGGAGAGCCTGAGGGCACAGATAAACTTCCAAGTGGCCTCAACGACTCTCAGAAAGAGTGCAAGGAATATAAATCCTTCCACCCTCCACTATTCAGTCAGAACTGAAGAAGCTTCTTGGATGAGAAGCGAAATGTCTTCAGGAGAAAACAATGAAAGTCCAGCTGCCTTTTGAACAAGACATCTTTGGGACAACCATGACCTGGATGACTGAGAATCTCCATAGACACTCCTGCTAATGGTCATCTGGTCATTAGTACTCCTGCTCATGGTTACGCTTAACAAGAAAGAGACAGTCTTGTACCTGCCTACCAGGAATGGCTGGAGTTGAGATTGGGAAGAACTGGATAACCTAGTTCGATCCTATCAAGAACACATAGAATTTTCTCCCTGATGTTCTGTCTCTCACCTGACCCTAGGAATCAGGGAATAGGAATCAGGAATGGCACGCAATCAGTCCATCAAACAGTTGAGCTTCCCAGAATGAGCATGCAAACTTGTGCAAACAGAATGTTTGTCCAACATTTGGCCCTGAAATGAACTGAAAATGTCCTTATCAAGCTCATTGAAGTCCTTTGTGCTACTCCAACTTTGCTCAAGCATTTTTAGTTCCTGAAAGTGGGGGGGGGGGAAGGAAAGATTATCTACATCTCTGCCCTCACACACAACCTCTTTAGGTGGGCCAGAGTAGACTCTTGATAGATGCCAAGCAAGGCAGAACCCTTGCTGTCCTTCTTATTTATTTATTCCCCCCCCTTTGTATTCCGCTCTTTCATTCAAGGGATATACACAGGATATCTTCCTCCAATTGTCTCCCAAAATAACACTGTGAGATGGGTGGGATTGAGAGAAAGTGACCAGGTTTAAGTCCCCCAGGGAATATTAGCATCTGAATTGAACCTGGGTCTTCCTGATGCTAATTCAGCAGTTTCCCTGTGACACCACCCTCTGCGCGTGGAGAATGTGTTCTCTGAAGATGCTTCAAACCGGCTTGCAAAATTCTTTTTAGATCTTTGTGCTGCCCCTACTTGGAGGAGCACCTGTGCAGATTATGCTTCACTGTGTTTTAAAAGCAAACAACAAGGGAAGCTCTCCCCAACCTGTTTCTAAAGACGTTTGAGAAGTTCCAGAAGATCCTTAATTAAATTCAATTTTCTCCCCTCTTTTATCAGCTTCAAAATTGGGGGGTGGAAGCAATGCCTAGCCTGATCATCTGAGAATTGCCAGGCTTTAACCCTGGAGCAAAGTAGAAAGCCGTTTTTCTTAACCTCAGCAACCTGAAGACGTATGGACTTCAGCTCCCAGAATTCCTCATATTTACCATCAAGCCTAGCAGTTCGAAAGCACGTAAAAATGCAAGTAGAAAAATAGGGACCACTACGGTGGGAAGGTAACAGCGAAGGTAACAGCGTTCCGTGCGCCTTTGGCGTCTAGTCATGCCGGCCACATGACCACGGAGACGTCCTCGGACAAGCGCTGGCTCTTCGGCTTTGAAACGGAGATGAGCACCGGCCCCTAGAGTCGGAAACGACTAGCACGCATGTGCGGGGGAAACGTTACCTTTACCTTTATCTATCATCTTAAAGCTGGGCGCCTCATTTTTTTAACCCGCAAATCATCCGTCTGTTTTTTTCTTCTTCTTTCAATAAAAGTCCACATTAGGTTTTAGTCTTTTTTTTTTTTAGTCTTTATCATTTTTTTTTCTCAGATCAAACTGCTCAGCTTCACCACTTCTGCAACTTTAGTTAATTTGCAAGCTTGGTTAAGTCTCATGACCTGCTGTTTTTACGGAAGAGTAACTCTTAAACCGCAGGTCCATGAGGGAAGCTAAACCCATTCAATCAAGGTCAACCCTACGTTTATCCAACATTGACAAATTGGATTTAAAAAACAAAACCAAACGTAAAAGCTTGTCAGCAAGGACAAAAATCAGTGTGTATTTGTTAGATCAGACATGTCAAACACAAGGCCTGGGGGCCAGATCCGGCCCGCGAAGTGGTTTCATGTGGCCCGCGAAGCCATCCTGGAAACAGTGAGGGAAAGGCCTCCACTGCCTTGGCCCTGGCCCAGAGACCCTCCTGCCAGAGACCCTCAGATCTGTCCCACTCCTGCCCAGGCCCCCATAGGCACCCTTGATGCGAACGATGTAGAGCTGGCCACACCCACCCAGTAGGCCATACACACTCTAGCCACGCCCACCCAGTAGGCCACGCCCACCCTGGCCATACCCACCCGGCCCCCTGAGGGCAACCGCAATGCTGATGCGGCCCTCAATGAAATTGAGTTTGACACCCCTGTGTTAGATGGTGGTGAGGGAGGAAGTTTGACAGGGCAGGAAGAAAGACAAGTTACACTCCCCTGGCCTACATTACCCTCTGAAATAGGGAGCATGTTGGGAGATCAGGATCCTAGTCCTTCTGAGCAAAACATACCAGGAAATGGTTTGTCTTCACACGGTTCTTTCTCACAGCAATTGATTCTTCCTCTGATATATGAGTCATGCCCAATATTTACATCAAATTGCCCAAGTTTGCAGACGCTGGATGAGAAACAGTTCTTATGCACAGTTCGGACTGACACTGATGCTGTGCGAAGGAGGGAAGGAAAAAAAAAGGAAGGAGAGGTTAACTTGGTGGAGCTGTTGATTTGATAACAGGTTATGCTTCCAGAAGATCGTACAACTCACACCACCAAAAATATATTTTAAAAGCAATAGCCAACACTCAAATGCAAGTGCCCAATATCTACTGTACGTGTTATTTACAAGTCGAGAAAAATTTCACAGACCACCGTCCCCTGCGCTCCTTTATTGCTATTATCATCCCTGAAGAAGTGAGGGCAACTTTTAATTTGAATAAACCCCGAGAGCAGTTGGGGAGTTTTGGAAGCTCCCTTCCCAAGGCTGTTACTGGTTTAACCATTTTTATAGCTGATACAAGCTTTATGAAGTCCTCATGAAGAAGATGTTTCTTGTCTACCCCAGGTGTTCTCCACCAGACACTGGTCATTATATGCCAATTGTCTTATGAATCAATATTATTAATCAATACAGATGGTCCCCGGTTTACAGCCTGTTCTGTACCAGCCTGCTACCGGCCCTGCAGAAAGGCAACCCCTTTATAAACGGCAAGAGGCTGGAATGACGTCTGCCAAATTTATTACTACAAAAAACAAACAAGACACGTACCAAGATACAGGAGCTTTGAAACACTATCTGAGCGGTTGCTTTCAGCAAACCAGCCCTCCCCAAACATTCCCTTTATAAAGAGTTCAGGGCGTGGCCTCTCTCTGCCTCCTTCCGAGAAGCCCCACAGCCTTCCTCTGTTTACTCCTACTTGACTGCCTCCTGCGTCGGGCGTCCTTGAACAGGGCCAGCTGTGGGTCATCTTCATCCACACTGTCAGGCTCACACAGCTGGGTCTCCATGGTGACCAAGTGGGAGGGGCCTGCCTGAGGGCTATCATCAGCAAGATCTTCAACCCCCTCAGCAAGGTCTTCAACACCCCTCTCCTCCTCTGATTCGTCCGACCCAACTGCCGAACCCACAGGCTGACCCTGAATCACAACACTGCCCTTCTTTTAGTGACAGCTCGAAGTTCGAACAGCACTAAAAAAAACACCTGACTTGTTATAGAAATGGCTAGTTTATACTGTTATGTAAAAGAGAAATGTTTGAGGTTTGATGTTATTATTTTATTCTACTGCACCAAAGGGAGTCGGAAATAAATGCCTTTTCGTTCTTTTTTCCCCCTTTGCCCCACACTTTTCCCTCCCTTATTTTCCTACTATTTCCTTTTGTATTTTTTGTATCTTGTAGTATTACGAGCCGTGGTGGCGCAGCGGTTAGAATGCAGTGCTGCAGGCTGACTCTGCCCACTGCCAGGAGTTTGATCCTGACCTGCTCGAGATTGACTCAGCCTTTCATCCTTCCGAGGTCGGTAAAATGAGGACCCCCAGATTGTTGGGGGCAATAGGCTGACTCTGTAAACCGCTTAGGGAGTGGTATAAAAGCACCATGAAGCGGTATATAAGCCTAAGTGTTATTGCTATTGAGTCTGCCCCATATTTACTGCAGCCATAAGAGGCAAACTCCCCATCTAGTTTGGTGCCCAAATACATTTTCAAGCCTGTAGCTAGCCTAGATTAATTTATTGTGTGCACTCAAGCCATAATTAGTAAATAAATTGCCCAGACTACGAGGGCCAGATTCAGCTTCCTTTTTAATATTACACAGATTTGGGGGAAATAATTGCTTCTGATTATTATACTACAGAAGAGAATTTGGACTATTTCATTGTACTATTTTCTGTGGGTTTTTCCTTTCCTCCCTCCCCCCCCCCACCATTATTTCGCTTTATTTTGGGCAGGTGCAAAGAAGTTTTTATTTCTGAGAGTTTATTCTTTTACTTCCTTGCTTTCTAATGTATCTTAGAATTCGTTTAATTTATAGCCTGTAAAAGCTCCATTTGGGAGCCCCAGACGTGCTCTTTATGGTCAGAATCACAGTGGAAAACTGAAGGTTTCTGGAATCTGTTCAGAATCTTCTCTGTGGGAAATTCCAAAATATTTTCTTTTTTTTTTTACAGAACGGTGGAGAATGATGCTCCTGGGAGAAATTTAGCTTAAGCCAGAAATTGCTGGGAATCATACCAGCAGGAAATAGTGGCGGCGCGGCGCCGAAGATAGCCGTTTCGGGCTGTCCGCTTCACAGCTGAGTTTTTCCACCTAAAACAGCGCCGATCAGCTGTTTAGGTGGATTTGAAGCCCCCTCCTTGGGAGAAGAGGAGGGGGTGAGGCCCCAGGTAGGGGTTGAGTTCTCCGGGGCCGCCTGAGCTGAAAGCTTGGGCGGCTGAAGGATTGAACTCCCCCGTAGCCTGGGTTGCTCCCAGCTGTTTAGCGTCTCTGCTCCGGGATTTTTGGAGCGGAGCCAGGCGTTTGCGACCACCCCTGCCAGAAGGAAAGACTTTAGAGTAAAAGGAGCAGGCAGAGCGGTACAGGAGGTTAAGGTGAAGAGGACTTTTATTCTTACTCTCTAGCTTAATGGACTTTATAAACTTAAAGTGAAAGTGCGGAACAAGTGAAAGTGAAGAAAGATGGCGGCTAAATCTTCCTCTAAAGTTCTTCGGAGTGCGGGAACTTCCCCGGTGCAACAGCAATCAGTTAACCTTGACAACCTGGTCAGGTTAAGTCTGGGGTGGGGGCAACAGCCCCTGGGGAACCCCAAGCCTTAGTTCAGAATGGGAAAAGAAAATAAAAAAAACATCCACAATGCAGGTTAAAGGAAACTGTTCTGCGTTGTTCCCAACAAGCCTCTACAGGGAAGGACCGTGCTACACGTGTAGTTGCCAGGACAAACCCTCCTTGAGAAAGTTACTCCGTCAAGAAAGGGGACCTTAGAGAAGATTTTCATTCTATTGGAAGGAAATGAGTGGGGGTGGGGGGGCGGGGGGGTTGTCACTGTGGTTTTACCTGACGAAAGCTCCAGGAAGACCTTGCCACATACATCTTCTGGAGAAGAACATTCCCTTTGGTAACCATCGCAATCTTTTCCTACGTTATGACAATAGTCACACGAGATAGAGTTTCCTGGAAAAAATAAAAAGAAAAAAACAAAAGCGTGCACCTGATTAATTCTATTGTCTCCTGCCTTCCCCAGAGTTGTTCAATATTCTGAAATGGCGGGGGCGATCAATTACTGGGGAGGAATCCAATTCCTGAAGGACTGTGTTCGACGGAGAGAAGCAACCTAGAACTAAGGAGAAACTTCCTGACAGTTAGAACAATTAACCAGTCGAACAACCTGCCTCCAGAAGCGGTGAATGCTCCAACGCTGGAAGTTTTTAAGAAGAGACTGGCCAGCCATTTGTCTGAAATGGTATAGGGTTTCCTGCCTGAGCAGGGGGTTAGACTAGATGACCTCCAAAGTCCCTTCCAACTCTATTGTTGTTGTTGTCATTGTTGTTGTTGTTATTGATCATCACACAGGCAGCCAGATGTTCAGACTGGATTTGACATTTCTGTCTACCTGTCAAGTCTTTACCAAGGACCTGGGATGTTTGATGGTGTTATAGATAGCATCGCTGGATGGAAGCAGTTCCTAGTAAGGCTGCCTTTTGGAATTGACTGATGGCAAATTTGTCAGTGCCAATGGCATCCAAGTGGTGCTCCATTTGTTTTGGGAGCGCACCCAAGGCGCCTATTGCTATTGCCACAGTCTTTCTATTTCTGTTTGTAGGTCTTTGTATTTTGTTATCTTCTCCAGTTCTTTCTCGTCTATTCTGTTGTCTCCAGGCACTGCCATGTCCACTATCTAGACTTTTGTTGTTGTTGTTGTTGTTGTTGTTAATAATAATATAAATGGAACTCAACTTGCTAATCAAGAAATGCTCTAAAGAGCAAGGCGAAAGACTGGTCATTTCAGGAGAGATGATATGGGGACATTGGTTCAGAAGTAAGGTGTGTGCTTCCCATTCAGAAGACCACAGGGTCAGTTATACCCTTGCAAGTGGAAGTGGTAGGAAATAACCTTATAGAATTTGGTCACCCAGAGAGGGCAAAAGAGACGTCTGGTCGAAGCCATGATGACACCGCAAGCATCATGACATCACTGCAACACTTGGGTCTGTTCTGTCCTTTTCTGCTTTTATCAGGAAGAAGGAGCAGATTTCTTTATCCTCTGCACAGTAAAATCTCTTTAATAATTTAATAATTTATAGCCTAACTTAGAGGAGATTGCAAAAAAACCCAACCCAGATGCCATGATTTACTACATGCCAGGGGAGTATATCCAGACATTAATAGGACTGTATTAACTAGTGGCGAGGCGCTTTTTCTTTCTTTTTCTTTTTTTCTGTTTAACAGTTAATAGGGCCATCCTTTTGGCTGTAATAAAGATGAAGTGGTTGCTAAACAAATAGCGACATCGTACCCTCATTTGTTTGGATACGTTCATCTTTTTCAATCATACTTTTTTCAAATTAATTTGATTATATGTGTTCTTGTTCATCATTAGATCATGCTCAGTGCATTCAATTTTGTCGTGAGATACACAATGGCAATAAAGATTTTCTATTCTATTCTGTTCTGTTCTGTTTTGTTCTACATGTATGTATGTAAGTAAGTAGCATACAATTGGATATTTTACTGTTTCTGGCTTTATGGCTGTAATAACCTGGTTTAATCTCTGCAGCCATCCGATCATGTAATGACCTCAGCGAGTTAGAGAACATTTATGCCATGAGCAAGATGACACAGTGGATGTGACATCACTTGGCCCCATTCAGAAGTACATGAATAAGACAAATGAAGTAATGTCCCAAGGGTGGTTTTTCAAGAGGCAACTGGACTTTCTTTATTTTGTCTTGGAGACATTTCGCTTCCTATCCAAGATGCTCCTTCAGTTATGAACTGATGCTGAACTAAAGAAGATTCTTCGATGAAGAAGCAAAACACATTGAAGGAAAAATAAAGAAAGTCCAATGCCTCCTGAAAAACCACCTTCGGGACAACCATGACCTGGATGACTGAGAATCTCCCTAGACCAGGGGTAGGCAATCTTGGCTCTTTTATGACTTGTGGACTTCAACTCCCAGAATTCCTGAGCCAGCATGGCTTGTTCAGGAATTCTGGGAGTTGAAGTCCACAAGTCATAAAAGAGCCAAGGTTGCCTATCCCTGCCCTAGACAAATAAATCAATGGCATCAAAGAAGCTGCAATGTTCTTCAGCTCTTTCTAAGACTTTACAAGATAATGGTATCAGTTACACTGGACTGAGAATTGGAAGATGGAATTGGAATTGGAAGCTAAATACATCCAATTTATCCAGAGGAACTGGTCACAGACCCAGACACTATTCGTCTATGTTTATCGTTTTCCAACCAAATGATTAGTTGTTAAATAATACATGTAAACTCCAAGCTAATTTATGTCCAATACAATTCAAGTAAGTGGAAAATATTAGTGGATAGTTATCAGTCATTAAGCTGCAATCAAGTCTTGAAAGGTAATAAATAATAATAATAATAATAATAATAATAATAATAATAATAATAATAATAATAATAATAATAATAATAATAAAGTTGGAAGGGACCTTGGAGTGGTTGATATCTAGATGCTGGCAGCAACCCGTGTCAACCATCAGCGCCAGTCAATTTGAATGTTCAGTTGACTGAGGTTCATGTTTAATGAATAAAAGATAATAATAAAAATAAAGTTGGAAGGTCATCTAGTCCAACGCCCTACTCAAGCAGGAAACCCTATACCATTTCAGACAAATGGTTATCCAATCTCTTCTTTAAAACCTCCAGTGTTGGAGCATCCACAACTTCTGGAGGCAAGTTGTTCCACTGGTTAATTGTTCTGTCAGGAAGTTTCTCCTTACTTCTAGGTTGCTTCTCTGCTTGGTTATTTTCCACCCATTGCTTCTTGTCCTGCCTTTTGGTGCTTTGAAGAATAGCTTGACTTCCTCTACTTTATGGCAGCCCCTGAGATATTGGAACTGCTATCATGTCCCCCCTCGTCCTTCTCTTCATTAAACTAGACATACCCAGTTCCAGCAACCATTAGGTAATACCTAAGTAAGGTAAAACTTAGGTATTAAGCCTGAACTGGATGTGATAGCAGTAGTAGGAAGGTACATATTACACATAAGGGTGCCTATACAAAATTCAGCTCTTCAAGGTTTCCGACTTGTCAAGACTGAGGGACAAGAACTATGAGGAACTGAGGTTTGCTTAAGTACAGACAGAAGCCTGCATAGCATTGCATCCCTGCTTCCAGATGACTACATAAATTTCTGCTTGCATCCAAGCAGATGGCATGATGTTGAATATGGAAAACTTGAGAACATTAAAAATAAGGCAACTGAAGTCTCAGAACTCATTTGCCTCAAGATATTCTGCAATGTCATCTCCTTACCTCTGGCTACGAAAATGAAAAGAAGGCAGATGGTTTGTAGAGAATTCATGGCTCTTTGGTGAAGATCAGAGCTGGATTGGACAGGTTGACCTCAGTGAAGTTCTGGATTCTGCTGAAACCAGAGACTCTTCACAACATGAAACAAACACAAGTTTTAAAATGGGAAACCCCTCCCCATAATTTAGGGCCAGCCCACTAATCAAAAAGCAAACACAAAGTGATCAAATTAGGTGACCATCTAGAAAGTTTGCAATGTTTAGGACATAGCCTTGTAAGCACATTTATTTTTTGTTGTCATTGGCTTGAGCCATTGGATTTTACCTTTTTATCTCCCTCTTAAGCAAAGTCCAATAACAACCATCAAGTCAAACTTCCATGTAACTGTTTAGTCCTGGAACCAACCAAAGATAAACCAAGCTGAGGTCAGTGACCAGAGAGGCACCACCATTAGTCAAAGAGCTCCAGGCACAAAAGAACATTAGCAAGGACTCATAGGGATGAGTCGCCCTGGGGTCAGGACCCCTGATGAGGACGGCCTTGATTTCATTTATTCATTTACCAAATTTCTACACTGCCCATTTCACGTAAATGACTCTGGGTTTTTCCCAAACAACCTCATAAAACAAATATTAAAATGATATTAAATGCAAGTGGAAGACAAAGTTAAAAATAAGGCAAAAACTTACAAAATTACAAGTAAAAAAATATCAGAGTTAACAAGACTAAAAATTTAGCAAGATACAGGGACTGTCCTCAAGTCATCAGCCATCCCACGGACAGCTCAATGCAGCCAAGTGGTGGCCAATTCACCATGGACAACTCTCCATGGACAACTCAACGCAGCCAAGTGGTAGCCAATTCAGCATGGACAACTCTCCATGGACAACTCAATGCAGCCAAGTGGTAGCCAATTCACCATGGACAACTCTCCATGGACAACTCAACACAGCCAAGTGGTGGCCAATTCAGCATGGACAACTCTCCATGGCCAACTCAATGCAGCCAAGTGGTGGCCAATTCAGCATGGACAACTCTCCATGGCCAACTCAATGCAGCCAACTCGGCACTGGACAACTCTCCATGGAACCATTCAGCAAATACAAAAGTGAAATTAATTTTACTGGAACCATGGCCAATAATAATCGTAAAGAAAGTCAACCGAGAAATATGAGAGTTACAATAATTTTGACAAAAACATGGTCACCAAATAATAATAGTAACCAAATTGTCCTGTGGCAAGTTGGCCATGGCAAGTTGTCCTAGACATTGTACCCATGGGGGTCTAAGAATTATATCACACTCTTAGACCTCCCCCATGCTAACTGACAGGTCTTAAAGCTCTTCGGGAAGACTAGAAGAGTGGGGGCTCACTTCAACTCAGGGGCTACTTATTTACCTTATGACACATTCATATCACTTTTTGATAAAAACACCGGAGATAAAAATACAAAATATGAAACCCAAAATGTAAATATCTGTCTAGATTACAGATATAATTTTCACTTCATTTGTCACAGCCGGGAAATCAGCAAAATCTCCATTATAGTTTCTATTTTGGCACTTCATGTTAGTTAGATAGTTTGTCTTCCAGCCCTGCAGTCACAATTCAGTGATGGTATTTTGTCCCACATATGGAGGGCATCCACGCATCTACCGGGGCCAGTGTGAATTTAGTTCAGCGTTGTCCAGATTGCACGGGGCTGGTCAAATCTAGGTGTGTTTTTTTTTCCAAAAACGCAAGGAAAACCTTGACTTTGTTGTGGGGAGGAGGGGGCAAATTTTTATTCAATGTCATTTCTATACATTGGGAACTGTTCCAATCAACTATTTGTGCCATCCATTAAGTCACAGAATGTCCCATGTGTCCCCTGGTTGTTGCTAAAGAACAGCCCCTCCAAGGCAAGCCTTGAAGATATGGCAGATAGTTAATGTTAGCAACCTCCTGGCTATATCACATCACCTTGATGGCTACGATGCTCCAAAGGATGTGGGCAGAGGCCCCCTTATTAGATTCTACAACTCAAATTCTTTAATCTGGTTGGTAAGACCAGACCTGGAATACTGCATCCAGTTTGGGACACCATGATATAAAAAAAGGCATAGAGACTCTAGAAAGTGTGCAGAGAAGAGCAACAAAGATGATTAGGGGACTAGAGGCTAAAACATATGAAGAACAGTTGCTGGAATTGGGTATGTCTAGTTTAATGAAGAGAAGTACAAGTGGGGACATGATAGCAGTGTTCCAATATCTCAGGGGCTGCCCCAAAGAAGAGGCAGTCAAGCTGTTCTCCAAAGCACCTGAAAGCGGGACAAGAAGCAATGGATGGAAACTAGTCAAGGAGAGAAGTAGCCTGGAACTAAGGAGAAACTTCCTGACAGTTAGAACAATTAATCAGTGGAACGACTTGCCTCCAAAAGTTGTGGGTGCTCCAACACCGGAGTTTTTAAAGAAGAGATTGGACAACCATTTGTCTGAAATGGTATAAAGTCTCTTGCTGGAGCAGGGGGTTGGACTAGAAGACCTCCAAGGTCCCTTCCAACTCTGTTATCCTATTTAAGTACTTAACTGTGGCAAAAAACAGGTTCCGAAGTGTCTCACTTAACAACCACCTTGCTTAGCAATGGGAATTCTATCTCCTGATGGTGGTCGTAAATTGAGGACTGCTGGTGATGCTTACTGGTAACAGCCATCATCAGAAAATGGGGTTAGTTCATTAAGCAGGATTCTAGGCATCTTTAACATGGGATCTCCAGCCTCTGCAAACTATTCCAGGGGGCTTCCATTCAAACATAGGCCCTGAGTCCACTCTTAAACTTCTGTAATAATTTACAGGCTGTATCTATATTAATAGTCAGTTATCTATGTGGTATCAGACTTTCCAGAATCATGATGTTCTCTTATGAGGGTTTCATTCGTTTTAGGCAAGTGTGGTGTAATCCTTAGTCTTACACCCATGTCCCCATCTTCCAAAGTTAATATTAGCACAGTGAGAATGCTAGCAAAGCCATTTATCTGCCATTTATCTATATTTGGTTACTGTTAAAAAAACAACAACACCTAAATGAACATCACAGAACTCGGATAAAAGTTTATAGGTGAGTACAGATCATTATCTAAGGGAACACCTGCTGCCGGCATCAACTTCCCATCGTACTGTGCGCTCCCACAGGGAGGGCCTTCTCAGGGTACCGCTGGTTAAGGAATGCCGGTGGGTTATTGCCAGGGGAAGGGCGTTCTCTGTGGGCGCACCGGCCCTATGGAACCAACTTCCCATGGAACTCAGGACTGCCCCCGACCTTCGCTCATTTCGCCAGGACTTGAAAACTTGGCTCTTCGAGCTGTTTGGCCCAGACTGAAGGGTTTTAATTTAATTTAATTTAATTTAATTGGGTTTTAGTTTTAATTTCAGGGACTGGAATTTAATTAATAGTTTTAACTGATTTTAATTTTTGTATGCTATGTTTTTTTAATTTTCCCTGTAAACTGCCCTGAGTCCTATGGGAATAGGGCGGTATATAAATTTAAATAATAAATAAATAAATAAATAAATAAATAAATCCTCAAATTATAAACACCGTTGGGATGCGAATTTCCACTACTAAGCAAGGGAGTTGAATTGTGCCCAATGTTATGGTCATCATCATCATCATCATGAGAATTGCAAGGGATCTTGGAAACAGTGTTTCACAACCTCAGGAAGTTTCAGATAGGTGAACTTCAGTTCCCACAAGTCCTTCGAACTCAATCTCAAAGTGAGATGGGTGGCACATAAATTAAATTAAAATAAATGGAAAAATCATGTCAGGACCTTTGTCAACTGCACAGTTAAATCAAACAGAGAAAAAAAAAAGGTGAGGCCCCTATTTTAAAAGCCATCTACTAAGCCTGGGGTCCTCAGAGTGTGGTTTTAAAAAAGCCAAGATTGCTTCATGGTGGGATCAAAAACTCTGCCTGGTTTTTGAGTCCACTGTTCTGGCTGTCTTCTTGACTTTTTTGGCCATACCTTATGGATATCTCTGCATGAACGTGTCAAAAAACACGACCACCAGGCTTCAGCCTTTCCCAGCAGGCAGCCCAGCAGCCCAGAAGAACATACGCCATTGAAGGCAGAGAGGAGGTCATTGGGGAAGCCTCGTGTTCATCAACATGCCCACCAGCCAATCAGAATGGAGGCATTTGTGTAAGACAGAACGAAACAACACAGGTGAATGTCTTCTACTCCTTTCCGTTCAAGAAGCCTCCAAATAACTGCTCCCAGATCCTGATTTCTCAAGTCTTGGCCTCCCACTCTCAAATCGTAATTTGAAGTTGAGTCTGTTCTTACCTAAGTTCTTCCCAGTTATAGGCAAACACCGGTTTTCAGAATCCCAGCAGGAAACCAGTTTTTCATTGCATTTAATTGAGGTGAGTCCAATGCATCCCAGGACAATGAAGTCCATTGGGACAGTTGACTTGAGGTTCAAGCACTATCAAGAGCAAGAGCAAAAAGATGATTTGTGTAACTGCCTCTCCCTAAGAGTAACTGCCTTCTTTATCAGATTGGGTATTCTAGGCACATCCTTTTTCTTAAAAAGGGTCTTTTGGTGGAACCTAGGAAGCTCACTATGGCAGCCCCTGCCCCATGGAAAAACCTTCCCCTAGAGTTCCAAGAGCCCCCCTCTTATTCTATTCTATTCTATTCTATTCTATTCTATTCTATTCTATTCTATTCTATTCTATTCTATTCTATTCTATTCTATTCTATTCTATTCTATTCTATTCTCCTCTACCCTACCCTACCCTACCCTACCTTACCCTACTCTACCCTACTCTACCCTACCCTACCCTACTCCATTCCATTCCATTCCATTTCTATTCCATTCCATTCCAAGAAGGTGACCTCAACAGATAATATATCTTAGATAATATATCTAAATATTTAACTGTGACAAAAAAAGGTTCCGATGTGTCTCACTTAAAAACCACCTTGCTTAGCAATGGGAATTCTATCTCCCGATGGTGGTCGTAAATTGAGGACTGCTGGTGATGCTTACTAGTAACAGCCATCATCAGAAAATGGGGTTAGTTCATTAAGCAGGATTCTAGGCATCTTTAACATGGGATCTCCAGCCTCTGCAAACTATTCCAGGGGGCTTCCATTGAAACATAGGCCCTGAGTCCACTCTTAAACTTCTGTAATAATTTACAGGCTGTATCTATATTAATAGTCAGTTATCTATGTGGTATCAGACTTTCCAGAATCATGATGTTTTCTTATGAGGGTTTCATTCGTTTTAGGCAAGTGTGGTGTAATCCTTAGTCTTACACCCATGTCCCCATCTTCCAAAGTTAATATTAGCACAGTGAGAATGCTAGCAAAGCCATTTATCTATATTTGGCTACTGTTAAAAAAACAACAACACCTAAATGAACATCACAGAACTCGGATAAAAGTTTATAGGTGAGTACAGATCATTATCTAAGGGAACACCTGCTGCCGGCATCAACTTCCCATCGTACTGTGCGCTCCCACAGGGAGGGCCTTCTCAGGGTACCGCTGGTTAAGGAATGCCGGCGGGTTATTGCCAGGGGAAGGGCGTTCTCTGTGGGCGCACCAGCCCTATGGAACCAACTTCCCACGGAACTCAGGACTGCCCCCGACCTTCGCTCATTTCACCGGGACTTGAAAACCTGGCTCTTCGAGCTGTTTGGCCCAGACTGAGGGGTTTTAATTTAATTTAATTTAATTGGGTTTTAGTTTTAATTTCAGGGACTGGAATTTAATTAATAGTTTTAACTGATTTTAATTTTTGTATGCTATGTTTTTAAATTTTCCCTGTAAACTGCCCTGATTCCTATGGGAATAGGGCGGTATATAAATTTAAATAATAAATAAATAAATAAATAAATAAATAAATAAATAAATAAATAAATAAATAAATAAATAAATCCTCAAATTATAAACACCGTTGGGATGCGAATTTCCACCACTAAGCAAGGGAGTTGAATTGTGCCCAATGTTATGGTCATCATCATCATCATCTTCATCATCAGAATTGCAAGGGATCTTGGAAACAGTGTTTCACAACCTCAGGAAGTTTCAGATAGGTGAACTTCAGTTCCCACAAGTCTTCGGACTCAATCTCAAAGTGAGATGGGTGGCACATAAATTAAATTAAAATAAATGGAAAAATCATGTCAGGACCTTTGTCAACTGCACAGTTAAATCAAACAGAGAAACAAAAAAGGTGAGGTGCCTATTTTAAAAGCCATTTACTAAGCCTGGGGTCCTCAGAGTGTGGTTTAAAAAAAGCCAAGATTGCTTCATGGTGGGATCAAAAACTCTGCCTGGTTTTTGAGTCCACTGTTCTGGCTGTCTTCTTGACTTTTTTGGCCATACCTTATGGATATCTCTGCATGAACGTGTCAAAAAACACGACCACCAGGCTTCAGCCTTTCCCAGCAGGCAGCCCAGCAGCCCAGAAGAACATACGCCATTGAAGGCAGAGAGGAGGTCATTGGGGAAGCCTCGTGTTCATCAACACGCCCACCAGCCAATCAGAATGGAGGCATTTGTGTAAGACAGAACGAAACAACACAGGTGAATGTCTTCTACTCCTTTCCGTTCAAGAAGCCTCCAAATAACTGCTCCCAGATCCTGATTTCTCAAGTCTTGGCCTCCCACTCTCAAATCGTAATTTGAAGTTGAGTCTGTTCTTACCTAAGTTCTTCCCAGTTATAGGCAAACACCGGTTTTCAGAATCCCAGCAGGAAACCAGTTTTTCATTGCATTTAATTGAGGTGAGTCCAATGCATCCCAGGACAATGAAGTCCATTGGGACAGTTGACTTGAGGTTCAAGCACTATCAAGAGCAAGAGCAAAAAGATGATTTGTGTAACTGCCTCTCCCTAAGAGTAACTGCCTTCTTTATCAGATTGGGTATGCTAGGCACATCCTTTTTCTTTAAAAGGGTCTTTTGGTGGAACCTAGGAAGCTCACTATGGCAGCCCCTGCCCCATGGAAAAACCTTCCCCTAGAGTTCCAAGAGCCCCCCTCTTATTCTATTCTATTCTATTCTATTCTATTCTATTCTATTCTATTCTATTCTATTCTATTCTATTCTATTCTATTCTATTCTATTCTATTCTATTCTATTCTATTCTATTCTATTCTATTCTATTCTCCTCTCCTCTACCCTACCCTACCCTACCCTACCCTACCCTACTCTACCCTACCCTACCCTACTCCATTCCATTCCATTCCATTTCTATTCCATTCCATTCCAAGAAGGTGACCTCAACAGATAATATATCTTAGATAATATATCTAAATATTTAACTGTGACAAAAACAGGTTCCGATGTGTCTCACTTAACAACCACCTTGCTTAGCAATGGGAATTCTATCTCCCAATGGTGGTCGTAAATTGAGGACTGCTGGTGATGCTTACTGGTAACAGCCATCATCAGAAAATGGGGTTAGTTCAGGATTCTAGGCATCTTTAACATGGGATCTCCAGCCTCTGCAAACTATTCCAGGTGGCTTCCATTGAAACATAGGCCCTGAGTCCACTCTTAAACTTCTGTAATAATTTACAGGCTGTATCTATATTAATAGTCAGTTATCTATGTGGTATCAGACTTTCCAGAATCACGATGTTCTCTTATGAGGGTTTCATTCGTTTTAGGCAAGTGTGGTGCAATCCTTAGTCTTACACCCATGTCCCCATCTTCCAAAGTTAATATTAGCACAGTGAGAATGCTAGCAAAGCCATTTATCTGCCATTTATCTATATTTGGCTACTGTTAAAAAAACAACAACACCTAAATGAACATCACAGAACTCGGATAAAAGTTTATAGGTGAGTACAGATCATCCTCAAATTATAAACACCGTTGGGATGCGAATTTCCACTGCTAAGCAAGGGAGTTGAATTGTGCCCAATGTTATGATCATCATCATTACCGGAATTGGAAGAGATCTTAGAGGTCTTCTAGTCCAAATACTTACTCAAGTATGAGACCCTATACCATTTCAGACAAATGGTTGTTCAGTTTCTTCTTAGATGCCTCCAGTGTTGGAGCACCCACAACTCTTAAATGCAAGCTGTTCCACTGATTAATTGTTCTCACTGTCAGGAAATTTCTCCTTAGTTCTAAGCTGCTTCTCTCCTTGGTTATCTTCCCTCCATTGCTCTTCTTTGCACCCTTTCTAGAGTCTCAACATCTTTTTTATATCTTGGTGACCAAAACTGGATGAAGTATTCCAAATGTGGCCTTATCAAGGCCTTATAAAGTGACACTAACACTTCATGTGATCTTGATTCTATCCCTCTGTTGATGCCACATAGGTTTGTGTTGGCTTTTTTGGCATCTATAGCACCCTGCTGGCTCATATTTAAGTGATCGTCCACTAGGACTTCAAGATCTTTCTCACAGTTACTGCTATTAAGCCATGTTTTGCCTATTCCAAACCTGTGCACTTGATTTTTCTTGCCTAAATGTAAGACCTTGCTTTTTCTCTGCACTGAATTTCATTTTGTTGGATAGGATGCGTTGTTCAAATCTGTCAAGATCCACCTGGATCATAAACCTATCTTCTGGGGGGTTTGGCAATACTGTCATCTGCAAATTTGATGAGTTCCCCTTCTATTCTCTCATTTAAACCATTTATGCAGATATTAAAGAATACTGGGCCTAAAACAGAACTTTGGGGTACCCCACAGAGTTAGAAAGGACCTTGGAGGTCATCTAGTCCAACCCTCTGCTCAGGCAGGAAACCCTATAACACTGCAGACAAATGTTTTTCCAATCTCTTCTTCAAATTCTCCCGTATTGGAGGCAAGTTGTTCCACTGATTAATTGTTCTGTCAGGAAATTCCTCATTAGTGCTAGGTTGCTTCTCTCTTTGATTAGTTTCCATCCGTTGCTTCTTGTCCTGCTCCTCAGGTGCTTTGGAGAATAGCTTGATTCCCCCCCCCTCTTCTTTGGGGCAGCCCCTGAGATATTGGAGCACTGCTATATGTTACACCCAGCCCTTCTTTACATTAAACTAGACATATTCAATTCTAGCAACCATGCTTTATATAGAGATGCCGTTCCGTTAAAGCAGGGGTCTTCAAACTCGGCCCTTTTATGACTCATGGACTTCAACTCCCAGAATTCCTCAGCCAGGCACACTGGCTGAGGAATTCTGGGAGTTGAAATCCATGAGTCATAAAAGGGCCGAGTTTGAAGACCTCTGCGTTAAAGACTACACTTTGAGTGCAGCTTGTCAGCCAGTTACAAACCCATCTGATGTTAATGTTGTCTACCCCATTTTTTTCCACAACGGTTGTTAAATGAAATTACTGCAGCTATTAAGCAAAGCGTGTGGTCATTAAGTGGATCCAGCTTCCCCCAGTGATTTTGCTTGTCAGAAGCTGGGTGAGGAGGTTGCAAATAGTGATCACATGATCCTAGGACACGGCAACCATCATCAATGCATGCCAGTTGCCACGATCAAGTGACCCTTGGGGGAAGGGGCAATGGTTGTAAATGTAAGGACGGCTCATAAGTTGCTTTTTCTGGGGCCTTGGAACTTTGTACGGTTGCTAAACGAACGGTTGCAAGACAATATACCATCTGTATATTGGCGTTTGTGTGGACTAAAACAGTGTTTCACAACCTCAGGGAGTTTCAGACGTGAACTTCAGTTCCCACAAGTCCTTCGGACTCAATCTCAAAGTGAGATGGGTGGCATATAAATTAAATTAAAATAAACGGAAAAATCATGTCAGGACCTTTGTCAACTGCACAGTTAAATCAACAGAGAAACAAACAAACAAAAAAGACGAGGCCCCTATTTTAAAAGCCATCTACTAAGCCTGGGGTCCTCAGAGTGTGGTTTTAAAAAAAGCCAAGATTGCTTCATGGTGGGATCAAAAACTCTGCCTGGTTTTTGAGTCCACTGTTCCAGCAGCCCAGAAGAACATACGCCATTGAAGGCAGAGAGGAGGTCATTGGGGAGGCCTCGTGTTCATCAACACGCCCACCAGCCAATCGGAATGGAGGCATTTGTGTAAGACAGAACGAAACAACACAGGTGGAGTTGACTCTTCTGGTTGTACCGGGAGAAGGGGGAAAGACACACAACATCAATACCAGGGTGGATCAGGTTATCTCCCAAATAGACAAGGGGTATTCTGCAAAGGGCCTCTTCCATTCCTCCTGTTGTGTTCTGACTTGCCCTCTCCTGTTCTGGGCCAGTCCAGAAGTGGAAATGAGCACCACACTGAGTGGTGTCATGACAGGGCACCCCAAACCTGCTTCCATCGCAGTCATTCGCTCGAATCAGACCCTGAACCAGAATGGAATTCTTTTTAATGTAACTGCTTTATTGATTGAACCATGGTTCAGTTAATTTTCACATTAATTGTGGGGAACATCCAGAAGAAGGAGAATTCTGTTGAAAGCTGACTAAAACAGAATGAGCCACGTTGGCTCCTAAACTCTAGTAAGGTGGAAGCCATGGCCTTGACATGCAGTTATACATCACTGGGAAGACTGTGGGAGGGCTGGGGTGCATTTGATGTCTACATCCAATTCCGCTGGACCTGACCAGAACCTCTTCTCAAGTAAAGAGCACAAACTCTCAGAAGCGCATCCTTTGACAGATACAGTGTTGATTAAGAAATCTGAAGGAATAAACCAACATGGGAGTTAGTAACATCTCTACAGTACCCCATCCTTCAAAAATGGGGAAGGAGAAAGTATTGAAAATTCTGGTTGGAAAACTAAATGGTTGCTCTTGTGAAGTGTTTCAGGAAAAACTTAAAGGGGAAGAAAAATGAGAGGAGGAGGAGGAGGAGGAGGAGGAGGAGGAGGAGGAGGAGAAAGTAGACTGTTATCTAGTTTAGCTGCTTATCAACTGTGGTTGAGTATCTACTATTCACCCTACCTTGAACTGTAAATTAAAAATAGTTACAGCTTAAAGCATAAAATATTTAAAAAGTTATTATATGCTGGCATCTTACTTTCTTCCATTACTGTTTAGAAAATTTGATAGGCTTTTAATGGTTGTGAGATGGACACATTGCCCTTAGCTGTTGAATCGGGATGCTACAAAGACACCCCTATAACTATACACAACTATATACACAACTATATCCGTCTAGAGATGTTAGAGCCATACCCCACGTGGAAAACAGGATGGGCTCCATTTTGAATCTCTTCTACTCCTTTTGTTCAAGAGGCCTCCAAATAACTGCTCCAAAATCCAGATTTCTCAAGTCTTGGCCTCCCACTCTCAAATCGTAATTTGAAGTGGAGCCTGTTCTTACCTAAGTTCTTCCCAATTACAGACAAACAGCGGTTTTCAGTACCCCGGCAGGAAATCAGTTTTTCATTGCATTCAGTTGAGGTGAGTCCAATGCATCCAGGACAATGAAATCCATTGTAACTGTTGTCTCGAGGTTCAAGCGCTATCAAGAGCAAAAAGATGATTTGTGCAACTGCCTCCCCCTAAGAGTAACTGCCCCCTTTATCAGATTGGGTAGGCTAGGCACATCCTTTCTCTTAAAAAGGGTCTTTTGGTGGGACCTAGGAAGCCCACTATGGCAGCCCCTGCCCCATGGAACACCCTTCCCCTATAAGTTCCAGGAGCCCCCTCCCCCTCGTTTTTTTAAGCTTCCAGAAAGCATGGAAGAGCTGCCTAGATTCATCTTGTTTGGGAATCTCCAGCTGTAGGTAGCCAGATATTATTGTATGGGATTCAAACCCTCAACTGGAAATTCAACTGATTGTGTATTGCCTGAATCCTAGTGGTAATTGATACAGCATGCAGCATATTCCCTGTGAAAAAAACAGAGGAAGTTCTCTCCCATCCAAGAAGGAGAGCAGAAGTCGTAAATCCCCTCCTCTAGGGACATGTCATCCATCTCTTTCTGCCCTGAGAGCTTCTGCACCGGCTGCCCTTGAAGACCACTCGGAGGCTTCAACTGGTGCAGAATGCGGCCGCGCGAGTTGTAATGGGGGTCTCCCAATACTCCCATGTAACACCTCTACTCCGCGAGCTGCATTGGCTTCCGGTTGCCCTCCGGGTGAAATTCAAGGTGCTGGTTATTACCTATAAAGCCCTACATGGCCTGGGTCCGGGGTATTTGAGGGAACACCTGCTGCCGGCATCAAGTTCCCTTCGTCCAGTGCGCTCCCACAGGGAGGGTCTGCTCAGGGTCCCACCAGTAAGAGATTGCCGGCAGGTGATACCCAGGGATAGGGCCTTCTCAGTGGGGGCGCCTGCCCTCTGGAACCAGCTGCCAGTGGAGCTGAGGACTGCCCCCGACCTCCGGTCATTCCGCCGGGACCTGAAGACCTGGCTCTTTGAGCTCTCGGGCCCAGGCTGAGGAGTAACTTATTTTAATCGGGGTTTTAATTGCACAGGGTTAGTTTAATCTTTTTTAAATTGGTTTTAACTTTTGTATTGCTGGTTTTTTTAATTCCCTGTAAACCGCCCTGAGTCCTCAGGGAAAGGGCGGTATATAAATATAATAAAATAAAATAAAATAAAATAAAATAAATAAATAAATAAATTCCTTGTGTATCTAATCACACTTGGCCAATAAATCCTATTCTATTCTATTCTATTCTATTCTATTCTATTCTATTCCATTCCATTCCATTCCATTCCATTCCATTCCATTCCATTCCATTCTATTCTATTCTATTCTATTCTATTCTATTCTATTCTATTCTATTCTATTCCATTCCATTCCATTCCATTCCTTTTATTCTATTCTATTCAATTCGATTCGATTCTATTCGATTCTATTCTAATTCTATTCCATTCCATTCCATTCCATTCCATACCATTCCTTCTATTCTATTCTATTCTATTCTATTCTATTCCATTCCATTCCATTCCATTCCATTCCATTCCATTCCATTCCATTCCATTCTATTCTATTCTATTCTATTCTATTCTATTCTATTCTATTCTATTCTATTCTATTCTATTCTATTCTATTCTATTCTATTCTATTCTATTCTATTCTATTCCATTCCATTCCATTCCATACCATTCCATACCATTCCTTCTATTCTATTCTATTCTATTCTATTCTATTCTATTCTATTCTATTCTATTCTATTCGATTCGATTCGATTCGATTCGATTCGATTCGATTCGATTCGATTCTAATTCTATTCCATTCCATTCCATTCCTTCTATTCTATTCTATTCTATTCTATTCTATTCTATTCTATTCTATTCTATTCTATTCTATTCTATTCTATTCTATTCTATTCTATTCTATTCTATTCCATTCTATTCCATTCCATTCCATTCTACCCTACCATGCTCCATTCCATTCCATTGCATTGCATTCCGTTCCAGTCTGCTCCACTCCACTCCACTCCACTCCATTCCAGAAATTTGACCTCAATAGATAATATATCTTCAGGTACTGTACATAGAATCTGCTCTGCCTAAACAAAACATATTATCTTCTAGTACAGTGTTTTTTCAACCTTGGCAACTTTAGGATGAGAGGACTTCAATTCCCAGAATTCCTCAGCCAGCATGAGCTAATTTCTTTCAGTCCTTACCAAGAGAAGTTTTAGATACAAGCTTCAGGTTTAACCCTTAGCTCTGACAAAGTTGAAATCAGAAATGGGCAACCCTGTGGAGATTAGATTTCGCCTCACACCGTCCTTCCACTGTGTTCATTGGGGGCCAGGTTGGCTTCCTAAGAGCTACATACCTACAGGTGGCAGAGTTTTACATTCATCCCCAGTACAGCACACTCTTTTGGACCTCATTGCCAGCTCATAAGGTAGATTTGTCTCCACGTAGTCAAGATGGCAGGTGTCAGAATGGCCACAGATTTTTGAAGTAAAAGTGAAGGACACAGGGGCTGGACAGGTGAGAAACAAAATACAAAGGTATTTTATTTGCAATTCAGGGATTCCTTGGCAAGTTAAAACTCTGAATGACCATTAGATGGAAGTGGCAGGTAGTGCTCAACCACAACTGAGCCCCAAATTGATAAAAGGGACAGTTGTTAAGTGAGTTTTTGCCCCATTTTACGATCCCCCCCTTGCCATCGTTGTTAAGCGGTTCACTGCAGTTGTTAAGTTAGTAACCCGGTTGTTAAGTGAATCTGGCTTCCCCATTGACTTTGCTTGTCAGAAGGTCGCAAAAGGGGATCACGTGACCATCATAAATACATGCCAGTCACCAAGCACCTGAATTCTGATCACCTGATCACGAGGATGCTGCAAAGGTCATACGTGTGGAAAGGGGTCATAAGTCACCTCTTTCAGTGCCGTTGCAACTTTGAACAGTCACTAAATGAACAGCTATAAGTCTACCTATATCTCTGTCTGCCTGTCCATCCCAGAACTCTTAACATTTCATACCTCTTATCACTTCAGTTTGAAACATCACACAAGTGTCTTCATTATCTTCACAGGTTCGTTTCGTGCCATTACACGTCTGGCCCGGCTCCGCACAAAATTCACACTCAATACACATGCCTAGAAGAGGAAGAGACAACCTTGTTTTTTTTATGCTTTCTACGAGAGTGCCGTGCCCTGCCCCGCCCCGCCCCACCCCACCCCTCACTTCAAATGGTGATTCATGCCATCATTGCACAGTTCACATGTCTGGCTTGTCAAGAGCTACTTTTGACAAGCCCCCTTAACTTGCGGATGGAATTAGCCCAAATGTCTGCCTTATGTAGGATGGCATGGTGGCCTAGCACAGGGATTCCAAACTCGGCAGCTTTTAAATGGGTGGACCGCAACTCCCAGAATTCCTGGGAAATGAAGTCCACAGGTCTTAAAGTTGGCAAGGTTGGACAGTCCTGGCTTAACATTAAAAGGAATGAATAAATTCAGTCTATGGTTTTGGGGACCCCTCTACTTCTTCTGCAGGCAGAGGCGGCTGAAGGACAAAAAATAAATCGAGAAAGTAGCTAAAACCATGCAATCCAAGCTCTGCCTGTTTCTAATGGGGTGGGTGGGGGTTTCAGTCACATGGTGGTGGGCACCATCTTGACTTTTCTGACCCCCTTTCTGTGGTCATCCGAGACCTGCATGGAGACTTGTTGTTTGCAGCCAAGTTCTTGTATTGGTCCCAATGTCTTCTCACCTGTAGCTAAGAAAGTGCCAAAGAGGCAACAGAATAAGAGGGACTTCATGGTGGAGAACAAGATGATTGATGCCCAGCTCAATCTGGATAAAAAATACCTGGAAGAGATGGCAAAGAAAAAAAAACTGGACCTGGAACACAACGTAGGTATGAATGGTTCATAGTGCCAGCTTTTACATAACAATAAAAAACCAGTTTCAAGAATCTTTCCCCCTTTTAATAGCTTAAAAAACATAATGGGAGGGAGACAAGTCTAGAAATAAAATCACTCTCCTAGGGTCAGTGGTGGAATTCAGCCGATTTGCACCAGTTTGGTAGAACTGGTAATTGCCCAGTCCCAGAATGGACTTTTGGAAGTGGCATCCAAACAGAGAACCGGTTGTTCACATATTTGAATCCCACCTAAGGTGTTATGTTAACTCCTGGTAATAATTGCAGTTTTCTCCATTGCCTGTTTGGCCATCGAAGTCGTTACCAAGCTGTAAAGAAAGCTACTTCATTAAAAAAAAATCATTATTGGGATGTATCAGACTTGTTTTGGTTGACATTGGGTATGTCTAGTTTAATGAAAAGAAGGACTAGGGGTGACTTGATAACAGTGTTCCAATATCTAAGGGGCTGCCATAAAGAAGAGGAGTGTCAGCCTATTCTCCAAAGCACCTGAAAGAAGCAACGGATGGAAAATAACCAAGGAGAGAAGCAACCTAGAACTAAGGAGAAATTTCCTGACAGTGGGAACAATTAATCAGCGGAACGACTTGCCTCCAGCAGTTGTGAGTGCTCCAAAACTGGAGTTTTCTAAGAAAAGATGGGACAAACATTTGTCTGAAATGGTATAGGATTCCTGCTTGAGCAGGGGGTTGGACTAGAAGGCCTCCAAGGCCCCTTCCAACTCTGTTATTCTGTTCTCCTGCTTTCAGCTGAGCTCCCAGATCATTTGAAACATTGGATGGGGACTCACCCTTACCCCCATTTTACCCATACACAAATCTCCCTGGCTTTCAAGACCAGAACTTGGGTAGCAACATTGTTTTCAGAGGAAGCTTAGGCTGGAAGCTACAGTAAACCCCTTCCTTACCATCTACACAACAAACAAAGGCTACGTGAGTCCTTCAACCAAGGTCAGGGTCTGCCCAACTTAAAGTACGGTAAAAGGGAAGGTTAAACCTGGTCCATACCACCATGTGGACCTTCACTGAGGAAAGCCAGAATAGAAGTATATTGTCCGCTGAAAGGAATCCAAGTCTTTGTAGAAAGATTCTCAAGAAGGAAGTGGGAACTTACGTAGAGCTTCAAGAAGCAGCAGCCAGCAATTTTTCTCAGAGGTTACCAGATGCTATCATTCACTGGGCACAGGTCTTTCTCCCTTTGTGTTTCCTTTTTGTAGGAGAGGTGGAAGACTATGTTTTTGGAAACACCTCTCAACCACCGATATCCCTCTGGGATCTATTTACTTTCCACCCAGATAGTGAATGAGAAAAAAAAAGAAAGAGAAAGATAACCCTTTCGCCAGTCCACTGTCCTTTTCAAGGACAACCTGAGGCAATCGCCCAGGAGGGCTTGACCTGTTCTGCTGTTGGAGCCAACTATTCGGGGCCTGCTGGATCAGCCTGTGAACTTGGTAATATTATTGAGGATTAAAAATTCACCTGGTAGTCAACACAGATTTCACCACAGGAAGAGGGAAATGGCTAAGCTACTCTGGAGCAAGTGAGTGACTCATTTCCAATGAACCAAAAATCGGGACCGAAAAATCTACCTGGGAAAGTGAGGTTGATCAAGTCTTCTGAGTTACGATTGTAAATGGGAAGCTTGGATCATTTGTGGTTTCACTGAGTGGTCGCCTTGCTTAATGACCAAATTTCTGGTCCCAGTTGTGGACATTAAATGAGGACTAAATAGGGTCAGGCCATGCTACTAAATGCAAAGCAAAGCAGTTTTGTTTTGCTTTTTCTTGAGGGGTCCAGAAAGCTAACACTAGCACTGCTGGTCTTACCTAGCTGGGTCAGTGAAACGTCTGCAAGAACACAACCAAGCTCAGAGAGCACCAAGGACCCCTCATTTCAACCCTGAGCTACAAATATTCTCCTTTATTGGTAGTATTTCTCTTATCGGATCCCAATAGCAGGTTCCCTTTCCTTCTGTGGCTTCTCAGTAGATTGCTATGCAAGTGCAGAGTGTGTTCTAGAGCAGCGTTTCCCAACCTTAGGAACTTGAAGATGCGTGGACTTCAACTCCCAGAATTCCCCAGCCAGCATAGCTGGCTGGGGAATTCTGGGAGTTGAAGTCCACACATCTTCAAGTTCCTAAGGTTGGGAAACGCTGTTCTAGAGAACGTCTAGTGGAAAAGACGTTCAGATATTTGGCAACTAGCTCCTATTTACGACGGTTGCAGCGTCCCCGGGGTCGTGTGATTCCCCTTTTCGGGATCTTCTGACAAGGAAAGTCAATAGGGAACTCAGACTGGTTACTAGTTTAACAAGGTCCGTGATTCGCTGAACAGATGAGGCAAGAAAAGTCATAAAAAGGAAGCGAAACTCACTTAACAAATCTCTCCCTCAGCAACGGAAATTTTGGGGTCAATTGCAGTCGTTAAGTCGAGGATTACCTGTCATATGGAACAGCAGTATAAGTGCAGGAGCATTCACTCTTATTTCCCCCTCCCCTTCTGTTATAAATATGCATTATGGAAGATTGAACTTGCACACGGCCTAAGTTCACACTTCTCGTCCGATTTCGTTGCTGTTTTGCAATATGTCTGCAAACATTTTTAGACCTTTTAAGAGAGGTCGATGACTCTTCGACTTGAAGGGGTTCCATATTTGTACGTGGCCAGTTTCGAAGGCCTTGGCGGACTCAGCGTGCTTGACTGTCCTGTGTTCAGGGAATACTGTACACGTGCAGTACAGGGAATCCTCAACGTACGGCCACAAAATGGAGCCCAAAGTTTAACTCGTTTGTTAAATGAGTTTTGCCCCATTTTACCACCTTCCTTGGCCCATTTGTGAAGTGAATCACTGCAGTTGTTAAGTTAGTAATATGGTTGTTAAGTCAATCTGACTTCCCCCTTGACTTGGCTTGTCAGACATTTGCAAAAGGGATTCACATGACCCCAAGACACGGCAACCATCATAAATGTGAATCAGTTCTCAAGCATTGGAATGTAAATCTTGTGTCTATGGGGATGTTGCAAGGGTCATAAGTGGGGGGGGGTCACTTTTTTCAGTGCTGTTGTAACTTTGAATGGTCAGTAAGTGAACTGTTGTAAATTAAATTAAAATGTAAAGGTTCCCCCGCACATGCGTGCTAGTCGTTTCCGATTCTAGGGGCCGGTGCTCGTCTCTGTTTCAAAGCCAAAGAGCCAGCACTTGTCCGAGGACGTCTCCGTGGTCATGTGGCCGCCATGACTAGACGCCAAAGGCGCACGGAACACTGTTACCTTCCCACCATAGTGGTTCCTATTTTTCTACTTGCATTTTTACGTGCTTTCGAACTGCTAGGTTGGCAGAAGCTGGGACGAGTAACAGGCGCTCACTCTGCTACACGGCACTCGGGATTCGAAAATTACACTGTTGTAAATTACCTGTAGAGCCAGACTCAGAGATCTGAGTCAGTCAGCTGACTCGCCACAATTGGGTATGTCTAGTTGAATGAAGAGAAGGACAAGGGGGGACACGATAGCAGCCTTCCAGTATCTCAGGGGCTGCCCCAAAGAAGAGGGAGTCAAGCTATTCTCCAAAGCCCCTGAAGGCAGGACAAGAAACAATGGAGGGAAACTAATCAAAGAGAGAAGCAACCTGGAACTAAAGAGAAAATTTCCTGATAGTTAAAACAATCGGTGGAACAACTTGCCTCCAGAAGCTGTGAATGCTCCAACACTGGAAGTTTTTAAGAAGAGACTGGCCAGCCATTTGTCTGAAATGGTATGGCCTCCTGCTTGAGTAGGGGGTTGAACTAGAAGGACCTGCAAGGTCCCTTCCAATTCTGTTATTCTGCCTTTCTAGTAAGTTAAAAGGAAGCAATGATATTATTGCTATATAGTGCCACCTCTTGGCCAGCTAGTCCCATGGTATGTACCAGCCCTTTAAGCCATAGTAATCCAGACAAAAAGCACCATTACAATATTCTTATCCTAAAGTTGTTGCAGTAATAGAATCTTGCAAATCTAAAGGTACCTCTCTCTTCTCTTATTTTTCCCCCTTTTCCATTCAGTTGTATCTGATTCCCAGAAATGGCCTGAATAAAAGCTTGCGGTTTTCTTGGTAAAGTTTTTCAAAAGTGGCTTGCCCTTGCCTCCTTCCTAGGGCTGAAAGAAAGTGACTGGCTCAAGATCACCCAACTGATTTTGTGTCTAAGGCAGGACTAGAACTCACGGTCTCTTGGATTCTAGCCTGATGCCTTAACCACTACACCAAACTGTCTCCTGAAAGCTAAGAAAGGCCCCTTCTGAGATGCTTTCTCCACTTCCACCCCCACCCCCATCCCCATCCCGGACTCAAACTTTTTGTTACCAGATTGTTGTCTAGGCTGTGGGTCTCCCTGTTGTGTCTCATGAACGTCAAAGAGACAAGATCGGAAGAGTCCTGGCACCTTTGAAATTTGGGGTTGGAGAGGACAGCCTGAGGGTCCCGTGGACAGCCATCTTAGGAAAGTCTCTCCCTAGTTCTCAGAAAGATGAAGGGGTAGGAGGGGAAAAGGATTTTCAGACTGGCAAGATTCTAACCTCATAATAAAAGTAATATTAGCCCTTGTAACTTTGATATCCAAGACTGGACTATCTTGACGGGTTGACATCAATCCTGCAACTCTAAAGACACTTCCCCCCTGCCCTTTACCTTTGCAAAAACTAGGAAGGGTCCTCTCTGAGACTCTTAAATTACAGCGCTGTCCTGGATTCAAATTTCTTTTATACGATTGTTGTCTTGATCATGGTTCATCCTCCTGTTCCTTCTACCCACTACAAGATGTGACTTGTGTTCAAATAGCAAACTTGGTCAGGTCCTTCACAGGGGTAGGCAACCTCGGCTCTTTTATGACTCATGGACTTCAACATGCTGGCTCAGGAATTCTGGGAGTTGAAGTCCATGAGTCATAAAAGAGCCGAGGTTGCCTACCCCTGACTTAGCATCTGTATTTGCCCTGTGTGCATTAAACCTGGCTTGTGCTCAGGCCTGTTGATTTGAGTGCTAAGCTATTTGTGAAAATGACAAATCTGTGCATTGGAGACAGGAAGGGTGGAGAGAAAATTCCAAGGCCTGCAAAAAATAGATGTTTCCTGTCTGCTAACTGACCTCAAAATGCTTTTGAACATTAAGTTGCAATATAAACTGCTGGGTATGATATATATATATATATATATATATATATATATATATATATATATATATATATATATATATATATATATATATATATATATATATATATATATATATATATATATATATATATATATATATATATATATATATATATATATATATATATATATATATATATATATATATATATATATATATATATATATATATATATATATATATATATATATATATATATATATATATATATATATATATATATATATATATATATATATATATATATATATATATATATATATATATACTGTATATATATATATATATATACTGTATATATATATATATATATACTGTATATATATATATATATATACTGTATATATATATATATATATACTGTATATATATATATATATATACTGTATATATATATATATATATACTGTATATATATATATATATATACTGTATATATGTATATATACTATCTATCTATCTATCTATCTATCTATCTATCTATCTATCTATCTATCTATCTATATATATATATATATATATATATATATATATTACACAAATATGAGCTGTCACCAGTGTGACTACTGCCTGTCGATGGCCTTCAGGATAAGCTGACACAGGAGATAAAGATTTGTCCCATGTTTGGGGCCTAGCAAGGTAATCTAATAGTTAACAAGCATTTGTCGTGGGGAAAAACCCGAATAACCAAAGATCCACATACAAACACCCGCGAAAACCTCAGAAAACATATACAGCTCAGAAAAACTATTGCTTTTAATAAACTTTCTTTGCTGAAAAAGTGTCACCAGATTCCAGATTTTGGAATACCATAGACCAGCTTGGCTTTTCTCCTACAATGAAATCTTTACACTTGGAAAAAAATCAAGCCAGAAAGAATTGTGATGAAGAGTCCAAACCATCTGGGATTGGTATTAACCACCCCAGACTCAGTCTCTTGGCCGACGGTTGAGAACTCCTGGTAAACTGAAGAGTTTGATATGCATCGGATAGCGTGACGTCCACTCTTCTCAGGAGCCATGGCTTCAAATCCAACCAAGCTATCACAGAAAGCTTTGTTTGCACATCCCTTCAAACTGACCTCCATATTAGGCATAACTGTGGAGAAAATGAAAGGGATGAGTGCCAAGATTGGATCAATTACAGTGTTGCAGTACAACCGAATTGGAAGAAACCTTGAAGGTCTTCTAGTCCAAATCTCTGCTCAAGCAGGACTCCCTGTATCATTCGGGACAAATGGCTGTCCATCCTCTCTTAAAAACCTCCAGTGATGAAGCACCCAGAACTTCTGAAGGCAAGTCATTCCACTGATTAATTGTTCTCACTCTCAGGAAATTTCTCCTTAGAGTAAGAACGATTAATCAGGGGAACAGGTTGAACCGTGACCCATTCCTTTTCCCCCAGTCCTTTTCATGGCAGAGCCAGCCAACCTGAGATGCTCCTGGTGGGTTGGACTGCAATGCCCATAATTCCCCAACTTTAGCCCTTCAGGTTGAAAAAGTATGGCAGATGTGGAAGGTATTTTTTGTCCGCTATTATTGCAGTGAAACAAAGTTAATGAAAAAAATTAGATTCAAGTAAGTAGGATAGAAACCTAGAAAGAATTATGCTGGATGTTCTGAAGAAGGTTTCAGGAGAATGTGGAGATATTGTTGTCAAAATCCAGGGAGGGAGGCAGGAATTTCATTATTACTCCTACAGTTTGGGGGAAATATAGCTTATAACATGCCACTTTTATGCAGTCAACAAAAACACTGACTTGAAAGTTCCCAAAAAAAACCACCCCAGAACCAACCAATCAACCGTGGCTTTGCCCAATGTGTGAACCCAACCTGGAGGCCTCTAAGACGGACTTCCTCATGGAGACTTCCTTGGAAATCTTGAGCTAAGATCCGTCCCTTTTGTTCCATGGAACTTGTCATCCAAAATCAGGTAAATGCAATTGGAGGTAGGTTGACCGAAGTAGCTAATTACCTGATTTTGCATCCAGACGTCCTTCAGCACAATACAGCTCATCTCCACTACAATCAAGGACTTCTTCCTGACATGTTTCGCCCATTGCAAAGCATGCTGGGCACTGCTTCCCATTTGCTTCGGCCTTCTTGGGCAATCCTATAGAAAAGAAAACAACAATCAGATGGGATGAGAAACAAATATATTCCCGATGAAAAGGACTTTAGGGCAGGGGGTCTCCAATCTTGGCAGCAAAGATGATTAGGGGACTGGAGGCTTAAACATATAAGGAACAGTTGCTGGAATTTGGTATGTCTAGTTTAATGAAGGGAAAGACTAGGGGTGACATGACAGCAGTGTTCCAAAATTTAAGGGGCTGCCACAAAGAAGAGGGGGCTAACCTATTCTCCAAAGCACCTGAAGGCAAGACAAGAAGCAACGGATGGAAACTAGTCAAGGAGAGAAGCAACCTAGAACTAAGGAGAAATTTCCTGACAGTTAAAACAATTAACCAAGGGAACGACTTGCCTCCAAAAGTTGTGAATGTTCCAACACTGGACATTTTTAAGAAGAGACTGGACAATCATTTGTCTGAAATTGTATAGGGCTTCCTGCCTGAGCAGGGGGTTGGACTAGAAGACCTCCAAGGTCCCTCCCAACTCTGTTATTTTGCTATTCTGCTATTCTGGAATGCAAGGTGTCTGCCTCTCACTTAAGATTTTCACCAACCTTCCTACCCAGTCACGGTACGAGTTGCTGTCTCAACACCTCCGAAGTGGAGAACAAAACAGGGAAATCTTGAGTGAGAAGAACTTAGCCCTGACATACCTGCAGGGACAACGTCTCTACATCCATCTCCTTCACAGCATCTCAAGCGGGCAGCAACATGTTCTCCCCGGCCCACATTAATGACTTGAAGGCCTTTGTCACAGACGTCGGATGAGACGCAGGATTTTATAATCACGGATATTCCTGGGGAAAATGAAGAGAGAGAAACTGCATTACCACCAGAACAAACCATGATGGGCATTGCAGAGTCAGTGGGAAGCACGTTTGATGTCAGAAGCAACTTAGTTGGTACTCTTTCCCATTGTCAAAAGCCAACCAATGTGTTGGATGAATCCAGCTGGGTTTCAATCCAAAGTGGGTAAGTAGACAGGGGTCTTCAAACTTGGCAACTTTAAGACTTGTAGACTTCAACTCTGGCTGGCTGAGGAATTCTGGGAGTTGAAGTCCACAAGTCTTAAAGTTGCCAAGTTTGAAGACCCCTGAAGTAGAGGAAGGCCTTGGAAAAAAGGACCTTAACCATAAAAAAAAAAATACGAAGTATTTTTAATTGATGTAATGTGAGTAACAGTCAGGATAAAGGAAAAAATGCACCCTGGCCTTGCCTATTTCTTGGGACCCTCATTTTTGATGTATACTACAGATGATTTAAGGGTTAAGGTGCCATGCCTTAACTGGGAGGCCATGAGTTCTAATCCCACCTTAGCCATGAAAGCTGGCTGGGTGACTTTGGGCCAATCTCCAGGAGACGGTGAGTTCTAGTCCCGCCTTAGGCATGAAAGCTAACTGAGTGACTTTGGGCCAATCATTCTCTCCCAGCCCAACCCACCTCACAGTATGGTCTTTGTGAAGAAATAGGAGTCAGTAAGAGTATTAGGTATTTTTCGCTGCCCCGAGTAATTTATAAAGTAATAACGGCAAAATAATAAATAAATAAAATTAACGCATCTTGTTGTACTTACCTATTGGGAGGGCAATATTAGTAACACTGCATCTGTCTTTCCCAGAACCACATGGAGACTTATTCCCAGAACAATCTGTTAATCCTATGCATTCTTCACATTCCAGAGATAATCCTATAGTATCAACAAGAAAAAAGGATGACAAATTTCCTTCTGGATCCTTTCTTTTCCCTCTGCCCAGTTTAAGACCAAGGTCACAGCAAGATTTCACCCATAATCATCTGAGATGGTAAGGAGGAAAAAGTACCACTTGGCAGTCCATGTGGAAGGGGTTAGAAGCTTTTTCTCAACCACGGCACCTTCCAGATGTACAGCTTCCAGATTCTTCAACGACAGGCTAGCTCTATGAAGCTAGTTTAAGGAAATGGTGCACTAAACTATAGCAATAGTGCTTAGTTACATGTTGCTTCGTGCTGCTTCACAGCCCCCTCTAAGCGGTTTACACAGTCAGCCTCTTGCCCCCAACAATCTGGGCCCTCATTTTGCCAACCTTGGAAGGATGGAAGGCTGAGTCAACCTTGAGCCCCATCAGGATCGAATGCCAGGCTGTGGGCAGAGTTTGCCTGCATTCTAACCACTGTGCCACCAAGGCTCTAGATACCCAGAAGGTACAACATAGCTTAGACTTGCAAACATGTCCAGGATGCAAATAAAACCGTATATGAAATCAAACTGTTACTGATGGTTCATTGAGTATTATTATTGTTATTATGGTTCAAAGAACAGTCAGCCAAATGTTCAGACTGGATTTGCCATTTTTATCCACCTATCAAGTCCTCCTTCCCAACAACCTGGGAGAGGCAGATCTTGTTTGATGGCATTAAAGTTATCAACACAGGATGCAAGCTGTTCCCAGTAAAGCTTCCTTTTGCGATTGATTGATGGGGATTTTATCAATGCCAGTGGTGCTCCAGATGTTTTTGGATTGCACCCAAGGGATCTATTAGTATTGGCACTCCCTAATATTATCACGGTTCATTAAACAGTCAGCCAGATATTCAGACTGAGTGTGGCATTTATTGTAGATGATGATGAAGGATGATGATGATGATGATGATGATGATGATGATTTGCTGCACATCTTATGATTTGAGATGACTCTGATTGACTTACTGGAAGGTAAAATATCCAAATATCCAAACAATTATAAATATAAAAAGAAAATAAAGTTACAGAAAAAAGCTAAACCAAAAGGCATGGTTTTGCAGCAGTGGTTAAGAACACTCAGATAGAGAAAGAAGGAAAAAGTTTCTTGTGTTTTTTTGGCTAGCTTCAAATTCCTCCCTCCCTCTATATGATGTATGTACATGTGTGTGTGTGTGTGTGTGTGTGTGTGTGTGTGTGTAAGAGACAGAGAGAGAGAGGAAGAGAGAGAGAGAGAGAGAGAGAGAGAGAGAGAGAGAGAGAGAGAGAGAGAGAGAGAGAGAGAGAGAGAGAGAGAGAGAGAGAGAGAGAGAATGAATACCTCTTGCCAACCTCTGTAGTAGCTGGCCAAGTATTCTTGCTAAATTTTGATCACTTTCAAATTTTCAACTGTTGCATCCGAAAAATCTAGGAAAACAAATTAATTTTTAATTTTAATGTTAAGATTTAATGTTAAGGTTTTAATATTTAACCGAGATTCAGTTCTTTGCAATCAGAGATTGCAATCCATTTACCAATGTGGGATTATGAAAGCTAGATCAGATCACCCGATTTGTATTTCAAAGCAGTTTGCAGTCATATTCTGATCCTGTAGCAGATAGTATTACCATCTAGTGATCCTGCGCAGAATCTCACAAGGGTCTGCATTAGGGAATTCTGGTAGCTGAAGTCTCCACAATTTAAAAGTTCCAAAGTTTGAAAAACACTGGCCTAGAGATTTAGATTTTCCCTTTCAATATGCCAAATAGAGTTTCCTTCCTTCCTTCCTTCCTTTCTTTCTTTCTTTCTTTCTTTCTTTCTTTCTTTCTTTCTTTCTTTCTTTCTTTCTTTCTTTCTTTCTTTCTTTCTCCTTCTTGTCCGTGCCACAAATTCTCTTGGAAAAACATGCTACGAATTTGCAGAAGCAGTGAAAGTATGGGAGCCATTCACTTAAAATATTTGTCATTTTTGCCTACTTACCTCTGATAATACATAGGGCAAGAAGGAAGACGGGCAGTGAAATCCCCATGACTGTTGACTGGTGCTTTGTTCAAAGTGGCCCTGGAGATCCTGAATATAGGAAATTCTTTTACTTTGCCCAAAGCCGAGGAAGCATTTTTAAGAGCAGTCCAAAACCATCACTTCCTGAAAAAGGAGGCGGATTTAAGAAATAAAAGTGGTTTTCTGGAAGGGGACCAAAGAGAGAGAGAGAGAGAGAGAGAGAGAGAGAGAGAGAGAGAATTACAGGAATCCTTTACAGGAAACTAAATCTATTTGTTTCCTCTTTTGCCGTCCAATTGTCAGATTATTTGAAAAACAAACTTACTTGTGGACGAAGCCAAGAAAATATTAAAAATCGCCAGCCGAAGCCATTTTTACATATTTTGGTCTGTACCAATGAAAAGTTTTCCAATTCTTTTCCTCCGGAAGAAAAAAAACCAGACTGCTTTTATTAATCCCGGTCCAACTGCTGCTGAAAATTTAAACTGCGTCATTGTAACTTACATCAGACTGTCTCCGATGTTTTGTGGGCTCTTTGCACTTTCCCTTGCAAACGCGGAGATAAACCAGTTGTCAGAGGTGGATTCCTTTCTCTCCCCCCCCCACACCTTTCTACCTGACATCAAGGGGGGAGATAGTTCACAGAGGAAGTATGCAGAAACAGCAAAGTATGACAGTGTGGCCATAGAGGAAACCAAGGCAATATCCCGCAATGCTTTTTTTTCCCCCTCCCCTCCAGGAGTATGGCAGAACCCAGAAATAAAAAGAGAAAAATTAGAAAGAAAGAAAGGGACCCCTTAGAATGTGGGTTCTGACGCTCAGCAACTGGGTTATCAACAGCTGCAACGATTCCCCATGACAGCGGTGGCGAGGAAAGTCGCAAAATGGGGCAAAACGTGCTTTTTGACACATGTCTCGCTTAGCAACAGAAACTTAGGGCTCAATTATGGTCATAAACCGAGGACTATCTGGATCTGGAAGTCTGGAGGGATTTAGCAACACCTTTCGAGACTGACCAGTTTTACTTAAAAAGGCAGAAGCTCTCCTCAGTTGTCCTCACTGGGGGGATCCAGCCGGTTCACAGCACTTTGGCAGAAAAAAGGTAAAGGTAAAGGTTCCCCCGCACATGCGGTAGCTAATTTTTTGTTGCCCAGGCCCAGAACGGACTTCCGGAAGTGGCATCCACCCAGAGAACCAGTTGTTCCTTCCTTCCTTCCTTCCTTCCTTCCTTCCTTCCTTCCTTCCTTCCTTCCTACCTTCCTTCCTTCCTACCTTCCCTTCCCTTCCCTTCCTGTGGTGGGATTCAGCTGGTTCGCACCACTTCGGCAGGACCGGTAGCTAATTTTTTGTTGCCCAGGCCCAGAACGGACTTCCGGAAGTGGCATCCACCCAGAGAACCAGTTGTTCCCATATTTGAATCCCACTACTCCTTCCTACCTTCCCTTCCCTTCCCTTCCCTTCCCTTCCCTTCCCTTCCCTTCCCTTCCCTTCCCTTCCCTTCCCTTCCTTTCTAATCTAATCTATTAGCCAGATTATTCTATTCTATTCTATTCTATTCTATTCTATTCTATTCTATTCTATTCTATTCTATTCTATCTATCTATCTATCTATCTATCTATCTATCTATCTATCTATCTATCTATCTATCTATCTATCTATCTATCTCTTATCTCTATAAAGGATTTTGGAAAAAAGGGGATTTTTAAAATAGACAAATGAACCAAGCTGATGTTTGTCTTACAAAATACAGTTAAAACTGCCTTCAATTCCTCTTAGCAATGGATTTTGACAGGCCTCCTGGGGCATATGAGGAAGTGAAAGGGACTAAAGCAAGGGTTTTTTTCCACCGCAATGAGAAATGATGACTGTGAAAAATTCAGTTTCCCAAAAGGAATTGGCTCTACAAGCATTCTTTCTGTGGATAATTCAGAACTCAGTGCCACTCTTCACAAGATATTCATTAAGAACAAAAGGTGATTCTATACACAATTTTGTCGACTAGGGCTTGCTTCATTTGTCCTATAGGTGAGTCCAAACGGACTATGGCAGAGTTTTGTGGAATACAGGATTCTTTCTACACTTCAGAAACAATACAGATCCTACATCACACCAAACCATTGTTTGTTCCCTTAAAATTTCAAATTCTCTGATCTAAAGCTTTTCTTAAAATATCTTTTCAAAAAGAAACAACGATTGCTGTGTTGCTGTGTCAAGAGACTGGATGCTCTAGAGAGGCCTATTCAGGCAAATTCTGACTCCAAGTGACTGGTCCTCGCTGAGCAAATCCTGTGATCTGAGATTTTCGCTTCAGAAACCCTTTTACTGATAATCAATGCTAGCAGGGCCAGACCCAGACCCAGGCAGGTCAAGACACTTCCCACTTTAGGCATGAAATCTTTGGGCCAATCACCAGGAGACTCTGAGTTCTAGTCCTGCCTTAACATGAAAGCCGGCTGGATGACTTTGGGCTAGTCACTCTCTCTCGACCCACCTCACAAGGTTGTTGTTGTGGGGAAAATAGGAGGAGGAGGACGGAGTATTGGAAATGTTTGCCTCCTTCAATTACTTACCATTCACTTCAGTCACATTTGCCACCATTGTAGCATCATGTGATTTACATTTGGATGCTTGACAACTGACTCACATTTATGACGGTCGCATTGTCCAGGGGTGACGTGATCCCCTTTTGCGACCTTCTGACAAGCAAAGTCATTGGGGAAACCAGATTCACTTAACAACCGGGTTAATAGCTTTACATCCTGCAGTGCTTCACTTAACAGCTGTGGCAAGAAAGGTCATAAAATGGGGCAAACCCCATTCAATAAGTGTCTCACTTTGCAACAAAAATTTTGGGCTCATTTTGGGCTCATAAGAGCCTTGGTGGAGCAGTGGGCTAATGCCTCCTTAAGTAACACCAGCTGCCTGCAATTAGTGCAGGTTCAAGTCCCACCAGGCTCAAGGTTGTAAGCCGCCCTGAGTCTTCGGAGAAGGGCGGGATATAAATGGAATTTTTAAAAAAAAAGGTTGACTCAGCCTTCCATCCTTCCGAGGTAGGTAAAATGAGGACCCAGATTGTTGGGGGCAATTAAGCTGACTTTGTAATAATGCTGCTTGGGGTGTGTGTGAAAGCCCTAATAAGCAGGCATATACATAGAATGAAGGCTACTGCTAAGCTTGTAAGCTGCCCTGAGTCTTCGGAGAAGGGCGGGATATAGATGGGATTAAAAAAAAAAATGTGGTCGTAGGCTGAGGATCACCTGTGTAAAAGGATCGGGGTGGTTTCCACTTGACACAAATGAGAATTATAGAACAGGAGCAGCAAGGGCAGAAAAGATTATGTCACCCATTAATATTAAAAACAAACTTTTTAAGTGCTGATGGAGCTTTAATTCTACCGATAAAAAGACAAAACAGCAGATCTGCCAACGCTGCACAATTTCATAATAGCACGTTGGATGGGAAGGGAGAGGAAATTCTTGATTTTAGTTAAAAAGAGCAACAAAATGAGGAAGATATTAGTGCCTCTTTTTTCTGTTGTTTTTGATGACTTCCATCAATTTTCTTTTTTGCTGTTTCATTGATTCATACTCTATTCTATCTGTCAGAGAATGCTACTGCTGAACACGTCCCTAGATCAAATCATTTAAAGCAATTGCTCACTTGAAAATGCAATTGGTTCGCCAATCTTCTCAAAATGTCCCCCCCCCCCATAGAATAGGTCATCCTTGGCCCAACAGCTCTAAGCTCCTTCTCAGAACGACATAGCCCATGCTTCAAAGTTATAGGAAGCATGAAATGGGACTCTCCTTTGTGCAAAACTGGAAACATAGGGAGGGTTGGACTTGCTTGTGGAAAGTACCAAAAATTGTGGTAGAAACGCATCCAGCTTTGGAAACAGGATTGGGATCATCAACCCAATATTTGAGGCGCTGCCACAGAGAAGAGAAGGGTCGACCAATTCTCCAAAACACCTGATGGCAGGACAATGGGTGCAAACTAATCCAGGAGAGAAGCAACCTAGAACTAAGGAGAAACTTCCTGACAGTTAGAACAATTAACCAGTGGAACAACCTGCCTCCAGAAGTGGTGAATGCTCCAACACTGGAGGTTTTTAAGAAGAGACTGGACAGCCATTTGCCTGAAATGGCATAGGGTCCCCTGCTTGATCAGGGGGTTGGACTAGAAGACCTCCAAAGTTTCTTCCAACTCTTGTTATTCTGTTCTGTTTTGTAAACCCATGCCTTTATTTTTCAGATGGAAAAAAAATGCCTTCCAATTTTCCCCAATGCTCTTAATACTTCCAGGTTTGGAAATTGCATCCTCCAGAATCTTTTCAAGTTGTGGTAGCTGCTTGGATTGTTTTCCCTTTTTGGAAATGCCTCTTTTGGCTTTCTCTCTCCTGTTGGTCTCAGGTAATGTTGTCTGACTCATCGCGACCCTATGGACGACGTTCCTCCAGGCCTTCCTGTCCAGGCCTTCCTGTCCTCTGGTCTCAGGTAAAGGTAAAGGTTCCCCCGCACATGCACATGTGCTAGTCGTTTCCAACTCTAGGGGCCGGTGCTCATCTCCGTTTCAAAGCCGAAGAGCCAGCGCTTGTCCGAGGACGTCTCCGTGGTCATGTGGCCGGCATGACTAGACGCCAAAGGCGCAGGGAACGCTGTTACCTTCCCACCGTAGTGGTCCCTATTTTTCTACTTGCATTTTTACGTGCTTTCCAACTGCTAGGTTGGCAGGTGCTGGGACGAGTAACAGGCGCTCACTCTGTTATGCGGCACTCGGGATTCGACCCGCCAAACTGCCGACCTTCTGGCCAGCTCTAAATCTGCAAGGCTTGAATTTGTCATGCGGCCTGTAAGTATTACAACCCCTTTCCCAGGCCCACTCTCTGTTTCCTCTGTCCTCACTCATCTCGTGTTTTTCAACCTCAGCAACTGGAAGAGGGGTGGACTTCAACTCCCAGAATTCCCCACTCAACAGAACTTCTGAAGTCCAGACCTCTTCCAGTTGCTGTGGTTGAGAAACAGTGCCGTCATCCATGCTATACCCATTTCGTATAGAGCGATTGGTTTATATTTTTATTCTGTGTTTCCTAGGGTGGAGGGTTGCAGGAGGATCCCGGTGCTTTTTCCACCTTCCCCACCCCCCTCTCTTCATCTGATTAATGCTAGACATATTTTAGTTCTTATTCTTACCTTTTTAATATTTTAAGTGCTGTTGTCTCCTTCGTTCTTTTCTCATGGCTTTTAAGCCCTGGATAATAGCCAAGATGATGTACCCACTAGACAGCCAATGAATAGAATAAATGATGGGTGGAACTTTCCCAAGTTTCCATTAGGGGAAAAAATGAATACAGGGTTCTAGACTCTGGGCTTGCGAAGGTAAAAAAAACAATATTCTGGACAATCTAGAGCAGTGTTCCTCAATGTTGGCAACTGCATGTTTGATTAAGCAATTGCAAGGAGTTCTGGACTTCTGACTGCTTGCTTAGCAACCCTTTGAAGTTATCCTGGGCCTTCCCAGGGCTACTTATGAGCTCCAATGCCCTTCCAAATATGATTGCATTTTGTAGGAGCTGCCACCACACCGGGCAGGGAGATGCCACCGATGACACTGCTGTGCTGGGCATGGAGCTGCTGCTACTGATGCCACCACCGTGCCAGGTGTGGATGCCACTGTGCGGGGCGCAAAGCCGTTGGTGATGCCATCACCACACTTGGTGTGGAGCTGTCACCGATGCCATTGTCACTGCGCTGGGGGAGCCACCACTGCCGCCATGCAACAGCTCCATGCCCAGCACAGCAGCAAAATTAGCGGTGGCTCTGAACCTGGCAGCATCTGTAGCAGCAGCGGCTGTGTGCTTGGTGCAGTGGCAGCAGCGGCTGCATCAAAATCCAAGCCCGGTGCAGTGGTGGCAATATGGGGTGTGAAAATGGGAAGTGTCCAGCTGCTGTTTCCTCCCCCCCACCCACCCCCCACCCCAACATGCTCTGACTCTGCCCATCTGCTCACTTGCCCACCCGCCTGGCTCTCCCTTCGGCCACCCGCAGCACGTTGTCCCTGTGGCAAGTTGGCCATGTGGATTTGTCCTGCAGTGACTTGGCAACAATGAATTGGCAGAAGTGAGTTGATGGTGGCAAGCTGGCCCCGGCGAGTTGTCCTAACTAGTTGTCCTGCTAGGGAAACATGATCCCCTAATTCTTCCAATAATGTGGTTCCAGAAAAAGCTCAAGGAACTCTGGATTGTGAAACCCCAATACCTCTGAAGAGCACATAGACAAGGAATGATTGAAGTGTGCTGTGGCCCATGAAAGTAGTCACTTCTTTTTCCTAATCAAGTCCCTGAAAACACTGCAATCCGTAACATCAGCTTAGAAAGAACTTGGAAGAACCTTCCAGAAAATACAGAATATAGAATGCAGGTTTGTAATAGGTAAGGGGGAGATACTCAAGCGATATCCTTCCTACTAGCGAAGGAGGGAATACCTCAGAATATTGTAGACGGTGCTACACTTCAGTTCCTAAAACACATAAGCATCAGCCAGTAATAAAGGAGATCTGGAACATCTGGAGAACCACAGAGGTGACATCACCATGGGATAAAACTCAGGAGTGAATACAACCTGATGTTTATTTATAATGTTCAGCCTTCAAAGTTTACATAAAACTGTCTATGTTCATCCTTCTGAACCTGGACCCTCCACACTGTAATACTCATCAGCTCCAGCCAAGAAGACACCAAGCAGAAAAAAGATGAGTCATGCATCTCATGGGCTATACAAAAAGCTGAAACGAAGAGGATTACATTGCTATAAAATGAAAGAAGACTTTCCCCCGGGTGTGAGCCACATTTTGCAAAAACTGATTTGAATAAGACCTGCAATGGAGGAGAACAATTTGGCAACTGCTGTCGGAAGACACAGCATGAGGGAACAGTGTTATTTGCTGATGGATGGCAGGAAATAGACATACCCAATATATCCTATAGCAGAGGCGTCCAAACTTGGGAACTTTAAGACTTGTGGACTTCAACTCCCAGAATTCCCCAGTTAGCACATCTGGCTGGGGAATTCTAGGAGTTGAAGTCCACAAGTCTTAAGGTTTCCAAGGTTGGACACCCTTGGTCTATAGCTTGGTGGCCTGGCATATTACATGAAGGGAGTCCCAAGATTCTCTGGACAATCTTTCACTTCCATATTTGACAACATCAGAAGAAGGAAAGATCTTGCTCAAAAATTTAAGAACCAGGTCTTCTGATTTGTACGGTATGTCCCACATGGAACATATTTCCAGAAGTATGATTGTCCCTATCTTTTCTCATTCAGAAAGGCTATTAAAACCACCCTGTTTTATTAGGCCTACAAGGCCTAGGTTGTTTGAGGGGCACATTAACTTCACTGATAAATTTAGTGTGGTGATATTATTTTAATTGGTTGATACATTCCCTTTTAAAGACTTGTTTTTACATATAATCTAGAGCTGGTCAGATTAGGGTGATTCATAAATGATTGGAAATTTGAAAAAAAAAAACCATATACAAATGGGCTTTGAGTCACATAGATCTTAGTCCACCAGCTGCCCACTTTGAACTCCACCAATATGCACACAACCGGGTCCACAGGCAGAAGATTACAGCAGCATGATCAAAGTTCTGATCCTTCATATATGGATCATCACCACCATGATCGCCATTTTGACTATTTTTACCTCACACCATGGATGCCAGTGAAGGACATACAGTGGTTTTCATGAAGTGTGGCAATGATGCTGCCACAGCAAACTCTCTTCAGTGTCCAGTAACTAGCAGCACCCCTCCATTCTGTTTTTAACTTTCAGAACCCCTACTGATGCTGGCTGGTCACCTCTTTTTTTTCATTCTTCTTGCTCCCATTTCCTTAATATATCGGCCCTATATTTTCTGCACACCAGCAGAGAAAAGAACTAAGAACTAATCCTTGAAGCACAGACAAGGAAAGCTCTGGATTTTCCCAAAAAAGTGAGGAGGCCTCAGAGGCATAAGCAGTGGAGAGGGGGAAGAATTCATAAGCAGGATCTGAGTTTTAATGTTGGGAACACATCAAGAAAAGATGGTCACCAACAAGAGCCCAGCCTGGGCTGAGAGGAAGAGTCCAAATGATCCAGCTGTGGTCTCAACTGCCCCAGTGGCATTCTTACAGTTGCTGTTGGGAAGTAAAGTAAATGCACTAGCAATGGCTGAAATCTCCATCTTCTCACAGAAAGCCTTATTGGTGCATCCCTTCATGGTGACAGTCATATTTTTTCCTCCTGAAAAGAGAATGGGAGGAAACAGATGACGACACCTGGGACCTAGCTGACCTGGAGCAATGTGGGAGAGAGAAAGAGAGAAGCTAGGACCCAGAGGAAATTTTCCTTCTGCTTTCGGCATACATGTTCACAGAAAGAGGGCAATCAAACTGTATTCACCAAATAAAGGTTGACACAATAGACTTCAGGTAAAGATTAGCAGGTACAAGTAATCCTTGACTTATGATCATATTGAGCCCAGAATTGACGTAGTAAGTCATATTGGTTGTTAAGTGGGTCATGATGTGACTACGCTCGATTTGACCATCTTTTTGTGGCAGTCATTAACGAATGGTGCAGCTGTTAAATGAACCCACTATACCCAATGAAAGTTAAGCCTGGAAACTAGCAAATTGCAGTCACGTGACTGCAGGATGCTGCAAAGGGCCATAAATGCAGGGCAGTTGCTGAGATGTGATCACATGACCGCAGAAGGGTGCCCATCAGAACTTTGAAATTGAGTCATAAGTAGCTCTGTGGTCCGTCATAATCTTTCATGGTCACTAAGCGACCAATTGGAAGTGAAGGATTACTTGTAAATTATAGGCCAGGTATGGTTATGGCTGAATTGTTTAGGAGGTTTTGTTTGGACTGGGTTGGGGTTTTGGTGACTTAGCATATTTGAATCCATGCTGTTTGGTTAGCTTATGACGGAATGGATTGTGCAAAACCAGAAAATGCATTAATTTGATAATTAGGTTAAGCATGTTCCAAACTCAACAGAAACATTGATAGTTCTGTAGTACCCGTATATACTGGTTTGTGTTCAGTACCATGGACAGCGTCTCCATGATTAAAGTGGAAGCAGCCACTGAAAATTTCCATTGGCCTCAAAAGAAGTTAAGGGTAAAAACGTATCTTCTACCTCATGCCAGACCTCCAAAATAACACTTAGCAACAGCACTTAGGCTTATATACCGCTTCATAGTGCTTTACAGCCCTCTCCAAGCGCCTTACACAGTCGGCATATTTGCCCCTAGCAATCTGGCTCCTCATTTTACCGACCTTGATCTGGTCTTTCAGGACAAGGCAATTTCCATCCAAGAATTGTATTTCCTCATTGGCAGCTTCAAATACTCAATATGGGCGTGAATCTATAGGTTTTACCTTCTTCCTTCTGAAGGAACACTTCTGCGCAATATGTCTCATCCTCTCCAGTACAGTTAATCATCTTCTCCTGACATCCACTCTGTTCCTTTGGCTCGCTAGAGCAAGCCGGGCACCTTTTGTTGTTGGTAGTTACAATTTTTCTGGCGGGCACTGCAGAAAAGGAGGAGGTTTAAGTTAAAAGAATAATAAAAGAGGTTGGGGTGACCTCAGAGCAAGGGTGGGAAAATCAGAAACCAGTACTGTCCTTCCTTAGCAACTTTCTGTGTTCTGATAGAAGGGAACGTTTGTAACTCAGGGTTGACCTGTGGGGTCCTTGGTGCTCTCTGAGCTTGATGGCTTTCTTGCAGACATTTCATTGCCAAACTAGGTAACATCATCAGTGCTACCCAGTTTGGCAGTGAAGCATCTGCAAGAAAACCACCAAGCTCAGAGAACACCCAGGGCTCCACTTTCTCAATTCCGATCAACACTAACAAGCAGCTGATCAGTTGGCCCCCCTCGTTGAAATGCAATCTGACTACTCTGCCCTGTTATATTTGAAAGGGGGGAAAAATAATGACATTAAAGCCGGAATGCACAGCTGTGTGGCCTTTAATCAGTAACCACCCTCCATAATATTATGCCAAGACAAAAAGGATTAGGAAAAACAATCAAGGGATTTACTGTAACGACACTGTCATCAAAACTATATTTTCATTAAATATAGTTCCTGTGATGACTCCCCACCTATTTATTTCTCTGCCATATTTCTTTAAAAAAAAGTACAGTTTTGCAGACATGCATGGCTCCGGAGGATTTGTCCTCACTGCTCAGAAGCCATATTGACCCGGGTGTTTTACGTTTTATGGGCAAGTCCTCAATTTATGACTTTGCCCATTCTGGTTTTTTGTCATGTCGGTCATGAAGCAAGTCACCACATGACCAGACCTATTTTTATGACCTTTTTTTGAGGTAGTCATAAAATGAAGATTGCAGTCATAAAGCGAGCCCATTGTTGGCTGTGAGCTGTTTTTGCTAAAAACTGGAAGTAAATTAAGAGCCACGGTGGCACAGTGGTCAAAGTGCAGTACTGCAGGCTAATTCTGCCAACTGCCAACTGCCAGTAGTTCAGCAAGTTGAGTCTCCCCGGCTCAAGGTTGGCTCAGCCTTCCATCCTTCTGAGGTCAGTAAAATGAGGACCCAGATTTCTGGGGTCAATAGGTTGAATCTGTAAACTGCTTAGACTGGGCTGTGAAGCACTGTGAAGCAGTATATAAGTCTAAGAGCTATTGCTCGCTCTTTCTTCCTTCCTTTCTTCCTTCCTTCCTTCCTTCCTTCCTTCCTTCCTTCCTTCCTTTCTTTCTTTCTTTCTTTCCTTCCTTCCTTCCTTCCTTCCTTCCTTCCTTCCTTCCTTCCTTTCTTTTTCTTTCACAGTGCTTAGAATACAGCATTGCAGGCTAATTCTGCAAACTGCCAGCAGTTCAATCCTGACTGGCCCAAGGTTGACTCAGCCTTCCATCCTTCCGAGGTCAGTAAAATGAGGACCCAGATTGTTGGAGGCAAATTGCTGACTCCCACTCAGAGAGGGCTGTAAAGCACTGTGAAGTGGTATATAAGTCTAACTATTGCTATTGGAAGCGAACTGTGCCCACAGCCTGGAGTTCGATTCTGACCTGCTCAAGGTTGACTCAGCCTTCCATCCTTTCAAAGTCGGTAAAATGAAGAACCAGATGGATGGGGACAATGTTACAGCATTGACAATATCTCTGAGCGATTTACAGAGTCAGCCTCTTGCCCCCCAACAATCTGGGTCCTCATTTTACCAACCTCAGAAGCATGGAAGGCTGAGTCAACCTTGAGATTCATCAGGATTGAACTCCAGACTCTGGGCAGAGTTTACCTGCAATACTGCATTCTCACCACTTCGCCACCACGGCTCACTACTACACTACCATGGATTAAAATAATCCCACACCTACCCAAGGCTTTTAACGCACTCCACTGAATAAAGTCAAGTCCCTTTTACTGAATGGATACTGAATGCCGAACTTTGACTTTTACTGAATGAGAATCTGTATTAAATGCAGGAGGATGCTCAGCCTGGGACTCTGAAGAATTTCTAATGCTCCTATCCTAGATGGCGGGCTTGCCTGCAACCATCATGTTACCCTACATCTCACTGGAATGAATCCCAGGATACATGCAGGAGATTTATCTTTAGCCGGAGAAAATGGGAAAGGGAAATACTAGGAAAGAGTCAGAGAAAAATGAAAGAGCCCCCCCCCCCCAAGTATACAGCTGAATTGATTGGTGCA